>NC_045990.1:11403582-11648773 GCF_010909765.2 Amblyraja radiata
CTATGGAGAGAAGGAATGGGTGACGTTTCGGATCGAGACCCTTCTTCAGGCTGTCAGTCGGGGGAAAGGGAGAGCAGAGATTCAGGCGGCATTTGAGGATGGAATGGAAGGTGACTTTTCTGGTCGGGTCTTTTCTTCAGATAATAGAAGAATATTTCCAGGACAATAGAAGGAGGAAGTACAGGAATGGTTGTGGTATTTGGAGTATTATGTTCACTTTGGTCACCCATCGAGAGACAGGATGTCCTTTAGCCGGAGAGGGTGCAAAGAAGATTTACCAAGACGTTGCCAGTACTCTGGGGCCTGGGCTCTCAATAGACAATAGACAATAGGTACAGGAGTAGGCCATTCGGCCCTTCGAGCTAGCACCGCCATTCATGGCAGATCATCCACAATCAGTACCCCGTTCCTGCCTTCTCCCCATATCCCCTGACTCCGCTATCTTTAAGAGCCCTATCTAACTCTCTCTTGAAAATATCCAGCGCCTCCTGAGGCAGAGAATTCCACAAACGCATAACTCTCTGTGAGAAAAAGTGTTTCATCGTCTCCGTTCTAAATGGCTTACTCCTTATTATTAAACTGTGGCCCCTAGTTCTGGACTCCCCCAACATCGGGAACACGTTTCCTGCCTCTAGCGTGTCGAAACCCTTAATAATCTTATATGTTTCAATAAGATACCCTCTCATCCTTCTAAACTACAGAGTGTACAAGCCCAGCCGCTCCTCTCAGCATATGTGAGTCCCGCCATCCCGGGAATTAACCTTGTAAAACCTACACTGCACTCCCTCAATAGCAAGAATGTCCTTCCTCAAATTAGGGGACCAAAACTGCACATAATACTCCAGGTGTGGTCTCACTAGGGCCCTATACAACTGCAGAAGGATCTCTTTACTCCTATACTCAACACCTCTTGTTATAAAGGCCAACATACCATTCGCTTTCTTCGCTGCCTGCTGTACCCGCATGCTTACTTTCATAGACTGATGAACAAGGACCCCCAGATCGCGTTGTACTTCCCCTTTTCCCAACTTGACGCCATTTAGATAGTAATCTGCGTCCTATTTTTGCTACCAAAGTGGATAACCTCACATGTATCCACATTGAACTGCATCTATCATGCATCTGCCCATTCTCGAGGGAGTCCATGATTTTATTCCTTGGAGGCAGGACGCCGTGGGTTGAAAATCAGGAGGGAATAGATATGGGGAATGTAGGGCAGGAAAATCAAACACCAGAGGACATGGGTTTAAGGTGAGAGGGGAAAGATTTAATAGGAAACTGAGGAGAAATCTTTTCACACAGAGGGTGGGTGTATGGAACAAGCTGCCAGAGGAGGTATTCAAAAGAGAACTGCAGATGCTGGAATATCGAAGGTACACAAAATTGCTGGGGAAACTCAGCGGGTGCAGCAGCATCTATGGAGCGAAGGAAATAGGCGACGTTTCGGGCCGAAACGTCGCCTATTTCCTTCGCTCCATAGATGCTGCTGCACCCGCTGAGTTTCCCCAGCAATTTTGTGTACCTGCCAGAGGAGGTAGTTGAGGCAAGCACGAGAACAACATTTAAAAGGAATTTACACAGGTACATGGTTAGGACAGGTTTAGAGGGATATGGGCCTTACGCGGGCAGGTGGGACCAGTGTAGCTGGGGCATGTTGGTCGGGGGAACATTTGTAGGGGCTTACTGTGATGTCCGTTCAGGTGTGGACCTCGTGGCGCAACGGTAGCGCGTCTGACTCCAGATCAGAAGGCTGCGTGTTCGAATCACGTCGAGGTCACAATGATTTTGTTCCATGCAAACAAAGAGAGTAAAGAGTTTGTCGTTCAGGGGTCTGACAGGGTTCTCCCTGGGACCGCGTGGGTGCCCTCCTGCTTCCTCCCTCTTCCCAAAGATGTGCAGGGTTGTAGGTTAATTGTAAAAGTAGTGTGGTTCCCAACACTTCACACCGAATGAGATCGGCTGGGGAAAGCTGGAAGAGTGGTGGGGCGGGACAAAGCCTGGTAATTGATGGATTTAAACCAAAGATAGACACAACAAGCTGGGTCCGACAACATCTCTGAAGAAGGGTCTCGACCAGAAACGGCAGCCATTCCTTCTGTCCAAAGATGCTGCCTGCCCCGCTGATGTACTCCAACTTTTTTTTGTAACAACTCCGGAGATGTCTGGACAAAAATCTCCAGATATTAGCAATGTTACAAAATTTTGAGATTTTAAAAATCAAGTCTGTAATTTATCCCATCAGATAAAGCATAAAAATAAGTTTAATTTGACACCTAATTCACTTTCATATCTCAAGTATTTAAAAAGTTATGGCAATTTTCATACTCGGAAATGAGCATCTTGTTCCCTATTGATTTTCTATGGACATAACAAAAAAGTTGTGATCGTGAACAGTCAAAAGCCCATAACTTTCTTAAAAATTAAGAGAACTGAATGAAATTTTCAGTTATCATAGATTGAAGCATTCTGAAACAAATATAAAATAATCTTACTTGGATGACCTGAAATTAAAGCATATAATTAGTTAGTTACCTAATTGTAGCTAATTTCAGACTTCAATTACTAGATCTAAACATCTATCCATTTCTTAATAAATTATTAACATTTTTAAATAGCCTAAATGTCCAAATAATATTCACAAATAATTCACAATAAAACATGATTTTTAAATCTCATTTACATTAATTTATAGACCAAATGGAAGGAATTTAGTGTTTAATTGCTGTAAATAAATGCCCATTTAAATCAGCTTTCTAGTGGGTCCCTGTGGAACGCGCTGGTTTAGAATGTTCACATTGCGGTAGATTTGTGCCCCAAATGCCCAGAAAAATACTGCGCGATATAATGGGCCCAAATTGAGCTACTCGCAATATTAAATTTTGTATAAAGGGATCTTTAGAAGCCCTTTTTAATGTAAAAATATACAACCTAACTTCTGCTATTTTGTTTATGAGACCCTGCGGTTGCTGGCCGTCGCGGGTTTAGAGATTGATTTTTAAACTACTATAACTATTATTCAAGGCCTTTAAACCTAATAATAGCCTTTGCGACGGGGTCTTCCAGCGATTTTTCGTTAATAATTAACTAGGCTGAACATTTTCGATTTGAACAGCCTAGAGAAAATCGCGTTTTAAACCCGCCCCCTCTAAACGGCGCCAAAATCGCGCACACCCGCAACGGCAGATTTTCAAAGACGCTTCAGGTAGGCTTTGCAACATACCTACAGATATGCTGCCGGATCCATTAAGTTTCTACAGCATTTGTGTCTATAATTGTGTTTCATGCCATGCCGGAAGACCTCTTCTTCGCACAGACGCAGGGAGTAAGTCTTTGTAAACAGCAAATATATTGCATATTTTTGCAGGAGATATCTGGACGGTTATTGCAGAAGTGCATATGAGTGGCCGGAGACACCTATAGCTATCAAAACAGAGCAAGAGCGAAAATTATGTTTCTGCCCAGGATCGAACTGGGGACCTTTCGCGTGTGAGGCGAACGTGATAACCACTACACTACAGAAACCGCCACGAACACTCACAGGCACAGGCCTCTGACACATGTACTAATTAAGAAGGATTTTTTCCTCCGAAGTATACCCAATTCGCTAAATGTGAAAGTACATAACGTGTGTCACCATTCATAGCACGTTTCATTTCATTTGCTCGGAATGATTATATTTTATCAACATGCCATCAACTTTTTTATTTCACCTAGATTCCACGATAGGTAAATGGGAGTGTGTTTGTGCAGGGCTCAACCCTGTACCCCAAGATCATGTGTGGGAAGGAACTGCAGGTGCGGGTTTACACGGAGGATAGACACAAAGTGCTGGAGTAACTCAGCGAGTCAGGCAGCATCTCTGGAGAGAAGGAATTGGGGACGTTTCGGATCGAGACTCAGTTTGAAGAAGGGTCTCGAAACGTCACCCATTCTTTCCCTCCAGAGATTCTGTTTGTTCCGCTGAATTACTCCAGTAGTTTGTGTCTAAGACAGAGTTTAACGTCTGAAAGGTAAAGAGGGAGTTATCGATAGAAATAGAAACATAGACATAGAAACATAGAAAATAGGTGCAGGAGTAGGCCATTCGACCCTTCGAGCCTGCACCGCCATTCGATGTACCTCAGTATCCCATCCCTGCCTTCTCTCCATACCCCCTGATCCCTTTAGCCACAAGGGCCACATCTAACTCCCTCTTAAATATAGCCAATTAACTGGCCTCAACTACCTTCTGTGGCAGAGAATTCCACAGATTCACCACTCTCTGTGTAAAAAATGATTTTCTCATCTCGGTCCTAAAAGACTTCCCTCTTATCCTTAAACTGTGACCCCTAGTTCTGGACTTCCCCAACACCGAGAACAATCTTCCTGCATCTAGCCTATCCAACCCCTTAAGAATTTTATAAGTTTCTATAAGATCCCCCCTCAATCTTCTAAATTCTAGCGTGTACAAGCCGAGTCTATCCAGTCTTTCTTCATATGAAAGTCCTGACATCCCAGGAATCAGTTTGGTGAACCTTCTCTGTACTCCCTCTATGGCAAGAATGTATTTCCTCAGATTAGGAGACCAAAACTGTACGTAATACTCCAGGTGTGGTCTCACCAAGACCCTGTACAACTGCAGTAGAACCTCCCTGCTCTTATACTCAAATCCTTTTTCTAAATTGATAACAACGTCTCCTTACAGTACTTAGAGAGTGGAAAACGGTGAGGAAGACAGATCGAGTATGAAGTGTGGATGAGTTGGAAGTAGTGGTTAGATCCACAGATAACATGATGAATACATGTAGGAAGAAAGTGCAAATGTTGGTTCACTCCGAAGATAGACACAACATGTTGTAACTCAGCGGGTCACGAAGCAGGCGAACACAAGGAATTGTAAATACTGGAATCTAGAGCAAAAAAACCCAACAAAGGAAGCATCTCTGGAGGTCGTGGATAGAGTCGGGACCCTTCTACAGACTGATTGTCGTCGGCTGGAGAAAGGTGGAAGAGAGGTGGGGGCGGGACAAAGCCGGGCAAGTAATTGGGTTTCGTGGGGGGGACGCGGTGTGGAAATAGTCCTGTCCTTCGTACCAAAGATCTTATAGCTTTGGTACAAGATCTTTGCTTCGTACAGCCATAGGAGGGAATAAGTCTTTGAAAACGGCAGGTGTTGCATCTATTGGCCGTGAGATGTTTGGGCGACTGTTGTAAAGGTGAATGTGAGCGGCCCGGGAAACGCATTCGGGTGACAAAGTGGAGCAAGAGCGAAAATAATGTTTCTGCCCAGGATCGAACTGGGGACCTTTCGCGTGTGAGGCGAACGTGATAACCACTACACTACAGAAACCACAACACACGGAGACACCAGTGGGTAAGTGCTGGAGTAACTCAGTGGGTCAGGCGGCATCTGTGGAGGGAATGGACAGACAACGCTTTGGGTAGGAACCCTTATTCAGAGAGGACGGAGGAAGCAATCACAGTTCCTGGATTCAGTCTGCCGGTTCGATCCTAACCCTGGGTGCTGTCTTTGTGGAGTTTGGACGTTCTCCCTGTTGACTGCTCTCTGTGAACTGCCCCTAGTATGTAGGGAGTGGATGAGAAAGTGGGATAACATAGAATTTGTTTGGACGTTTCGGCCCAACAAGTCTACTCCGCCATTCAATCATGTCTGATCTATCTCCCCCTCTTAACCCCATTCTCCTGCCTTCTCCCAGTAACCCCTGACAACCCAGTAACTAATCAAATTAATCCAGACGGCAATTGGTTTCAAATAGCAATCAGGCTGTTGAACAACTACTACCTCCAAATAAACTTGACGAACATAGACTTGGTGACAATGGTTTTGTCTTGTTTGGACTATTTTGTTTGTTTGTTTTTTAAAGTGGTATGCATTGTAATATATAAATATATACATTTAAAAATATATATCTATATATATATATATATATATATATATACACACACAATATATATATATATATATAATATTGTATATATACACACACACATATATATAATATATATTATACACATATTATTATATATTATTATATATATTATATGATATACATTTATATTATATATTACGTATATTATAAATTATTATATATAGTGTGTATGTGTGTGTGTGTGTGTATGTGTGTGTGTGCGTGTGTGAGCGTGTGTGTGTGTGTGTGTGTGTGTGTGTGTGTGTGTGTGTGAGTGTGTGTGTGTGTGTGTGTGTGTGTGTATAGATATATATTTATAAATGTATATATTTATATTATACACATGCATACCAATAAAAACAAACAAACGATAATAGTGCAAAAAGACAAAACCATTGTCCCCAAGTCTAAGGTACACAAAAATGCTGGAGAAACTCAGCGGGTGCAACAGCATCTATGGAGCGGAGGAAATGGGTGACGTTTCGGGCCGAAACCCTTCTTCAGACCCCAAGTCTATGTCGTTCAAGTTTATTTGGAGATTGTCGTGTTTAACAGCTGGATGGCTATTGAACCACGCACATTGAATACACATATATATAATAAACTTTATTTCGGACTCAAGGTCCAGACATTACATAAAAATTCATTGCATATAAAAACATTATAAAATACATATATAATCTTACACACAATATATATATTTGTATACACACACTGGGACATATGACAATAAAAGGCTGTTGATTCTTGTCTCTTGTTAATGTGAGCGAGCAGATTTAGGAATAAATAGTGGAAGAACTAAATCGATCGTGGTGGCATTTTATTTCCAAGTTCATTGGATCATTTGCCAAACCTAGTGAGAAACATTCCTTGCAAAATATGCTCCCGCCCCCCCAAAAGATAGATTTTCAGCGTGACAATGGGCAGGGATGGGGTTAGGAAATACTGAAGGCAAATGGTTACAGTTCACGAGGAGGATGGGTTTCAACCCTTTCGTTCGATGCATTCTATTGCCTTTACCCCTGGACCACCTTGTCTGTTCTCCGTTTATGACTATTATTTGAGAATTCTTATATTCTCTCCTATATCATACATGTTTATACTTGTGTTGCAAATTCTACTTCCACTTGGGTTTCTTGGTCATCGTTATTACAAGCCTCGATCGTTCCCGATCCCAACACTCTTTTCTGGCAACATAAAGTCACAGAATCCCTTCTTCACACCGAATGAGATCGGCTGAAGAAAGCTGGAAGAGTGGTGGGGCGAGACAAAGCCTGGCAATTGATGTATAGTTGTGGTTCATGTGTAGGGAGGATCAGCAGATCCCGATTTAAACCAAAGATAGACACAACAAGCTAAGTAACTCAGGGTACACAAAATTGCTGGGGAAACTCAGCGGGTGCAGCAGCATCTATGGAGCGAAGGAAATAGGCGACGTTTCGGGCCGAAACCCTTCTTCAGACTGATGGGGGGTGGGAGAAAGAAGGAAAAGGGGAGGAGGGGGTGGAGCCCGAGGGCGGGCGGATGGGAGGGTGGGAGGAGACAGCTAGAGGGTTAAGGAAGGGGAGGAGACAGCAGGGGCTAGCAAAATTGGGAGAATTCAATGTTAATGCCATAAGGACGCAAGGTCCCCAGACGGAATATGAGGTGCTGTTCCTCCAATTTCCGCTGTTGCTCACTCTGGCAATGGAGGAGACCCAGGACAGAGAGGTCGGATTGGGAATGGGAGGGGGAGTTGAAGTGCTGAGCCACCGGGAGTTCAGGTTTTTGCGGACTGAGCGGAGGTGTTCGGCGAAACGATCGCCCAACCTACGCTTGGTCTCGCCTGTAAATCAGCTGACATCTAGAGCAGCGGATGCAGTAGATGAGGTTGGAGGAGATACAGGTGAACCTTTGTCGCACCTGGAACGACTGCTTGGGTCCTTGAATGGAGTCGAGGGGGGAGGTGAAGGGACAGGTGTTGCATTTCTTGCGGTTGCAACGGAAAGTTCCCGGGGAGGGGGTGGTGCGGGGGGAAGGGAAGAATTGACGAGGGAGTTGCGGAGGGAGCGGTCTTTGCGGAAGGCAGACATGGGGGGAGATGGGAAGATGTGGCGAGTGGTGGGGTCACGTTGGAGGTGGCGGAAATGGCGGAGGATTGTGTGTTGTATTTGGCGGCTAGTGGGGTGAAAGGTGAGGACCAGAGGGACTCTGCCCTTGTTGCGTGTGCGGGGATGGGGAGAGAGAGCAGTGTTACGGGGTATGGATGAGACTCAGGGGTCAGGCAACATCTCTGGAGAAGAGTCTGAAGAAGGGTCTCAACCCGAAACGTCACCCATTCCTTCTGTCCAAAGATGCTACCAGTCTACTCCAACTTTTTTTGAGATCTCGGGACAAAAGTCTCCAGAGATGCTGCCGGACCCACTAAGTTCCTCCAGCAGGGAGTAGGTTTTTGAAAACAGTAAATGTATTGCTGGAAGATGTCTGGGCGGTTATTGTAGAGGTGCATATGTGGCCGAAGACGGCCTTCAGGTGCCAACCTAGAGCAAGAATGAAAATGATATTCCTGCCCAGGATCGAACTGGGGACCTTTCGCGTGTGAGGCGAACGTGATAACCACTACACTACAGAAACCGCCACGCACAAAGACACCAGTGTGTAAGTGTTCAAGTTCAAGTGAGTTCAAGTGCTTTGCTTCAGCATACAGAACATAGTAGGCATTTACTACAAAATAGACTAGTGTGTCCATATACCATAATATAAATATATACACACATGAATAAATAAACTGATAAAGTGCAAATAACAGGTAATGGGTTATTAATGTTCAGAGTTTTTTCCGAGTCAAGTTTAATAGCCTGATGGCTGTGGGGAAGTAGGTATTCCTGAACCTGGTCGTTGCAGTCTTCAGGCTCCTGTACCTTCTACCTGAAGGTAGCAGGGAGATGAGTGGGTGGCCAGGATGGTGTGGGTCTTTGATGATACTGACAGCCTTTTTGAGGCAGCGACTGCGATAAATCCCCTCGATGGAAGGAAGGTCAGAGCCGATGATGGACTGGGCAGTGTTTACTACTTTTTGCAGTCTTTTCCTCTCCAGGGCGCTCAAGTTGCTGAACCAAGCCATGATGCAACTGGTCAGCATGCTCTCTAGTGTGCACCTGTAGAAGTTAGAGATAGTCCTCCTTGACAAACCCACTCTCCGTAATCTTCTCAGGATGTAGAGGCGCTGATGAGCTTTCTTGATAATTGCATTAGTGTTCTCGGACCAGGAAAGATCTTCAGAGATGTGCACGCCCAGGAATTTGAAGCTCTTGACCCTTCCAACCGTTGATATAAACGGGGCTGGAAAAGTGCTGGAGTAACTCAGTAGGTCAGGCGGCAACTGTGGAGGGAATGGACAGACAACGCTTTGGGTAGGAACCCTTATTCAGAAAGGAAGGAGGAAGCAATCACAGTTCCAGGAATCAGTCTGCCGGTTCGATCCAAACCCTGGGTGCTGTCTTTGTGGAGTTTGGACGTTCTCCCCGTTGACTGCTCTCTGTGCATTGCCCCTAGTGTGTAGGGAGTGGATGGGAAAGTGGGATAACATAGAATTTGTTTGGACCTTTCGGCCCATCAAGTCTACGCCATTCAATCTTGTCTGATCCATCTCTCCCTCCAAACCCCATTCTCCAGCCTTCTCCCCGCAACCCCTGATACCCATACTAATGGAATTAATACAACGTTAATTGGTTCAATAGCCATCAGACTGTTAAACACCACAACCTCCAAATAAACTCTGAACTACATAGACGGGGGCAATGGCTTTGTCTTTTCGCATTATTATTGTTTGTTTGTTTGTTTTCATTGGTAAATGCATATATTTATATACACACACTGGGACATATGACAATGAAATACTGTTGATTCTGTTTGCTCTTGTTAATCGGAGCGAGCAAATTGGGGAATAAAGAGTAGAAAAACTAAATCGATCGTGGTGGCATTTTATTTCCAAATTTATTGGATTAATCCACAAACTTAGTGAGAAACGTTCCTTGCAAAATCGCCCCCCCCCCCCCCCCCCCCCCTCAAAATAAAAGAGAGAATTTCAGCGTGACAATGGGAACGGCTGGGGGTTGGGAAATACTGAAGTACTGAAGGAAGGACTTGAACTTTAGTTCGCCTTCCATCACAGTGAGGAATGTGTAGGAGTCACTGTGGTGGATGTTCATGTTGAAATGTGTTTTTGAGTGATCTGTTGGTGATCTGTTGCTTTTAATTGTATGACTGACATGGCCAGTGAAATTCCGCATATGTTGCAAATAATTCCGCATATGTTGGCGAATAAAGTGTGATTCTGATTCTGATTCTGAAATTGATTACACAAGGTGAATGGGTTTCAACCCCTATCGTTCGATACACAATGGATTAGCATCCCGTTGCCATTGCCGTCTGTTCTCCGTTTAGGACCATTATTTGTGAATTCTTATACTCTCTCCTATATCATACATGTTTATACCTGTGTTGCAAATTCTACTTCCACTTAGGTTTCTTGGTCATCGTTATTACAAGCCTCGATCGTTCCCGATCCCAAGTCTCTTTTCTGGCAACATAAAGTCACAGAATCCCTTCTTCACACCGAATGAGGTCGGCTGGGGAAAGCTGGAAGAGTGGTGGGGCGAGACACAGCCTGGCAATTGATGTATAGTTGTGGTTCATGTGTAGGGAGGAACAGCAGATCCTGATTTAAACCAAAGATAGACACAACAAGCTGAGTAACTCAGGGGGTCAGACAACATCTCTGAAGAAGAGTCTCGACCCGAAACGTCACCCATTCCTTCTGCCGAAAGATGCTACCAGTCTACTCCAACTTTTCTTGTAACATCTCTGGAGTCTCTGGACAAAAGTCTCCAGAGATGTTGCCGGAGCCTCCAGCATTAAACAGCAAATGTATTGCATATTTGCAATATATTGCAGAGGTGCATATGAGTGGCCGAATACGGCCTTCAGGTGCCAACCCAATGAAAATGATGTTCCTGCCCAGGGTCGAACTGGGGACCTTTCGCGTGTGAGGCGAACGTGATAACCGCTACACTACAGAAACTGTCACGAACACTCATAGTGCATCACTTGCACATGAAAGCCGGGGAAATGTTGGAGGAACATCTGTAGGAAGGTTGTAACTGTAGATGCTGGTTTACACCACAGATAGACATAAAAGTTGGTGTAACTCAGCGGGACACACAGCATCTATGAAGAGAAGGAATGGGTGACGTTTCACAGGGGCCGCGGAACGTTTTTGTAAGAGGGGGGCTGAGCGATCACTGCTCACCGGCCTCGGGGGTACCCGGTGAGGGAGCGGAGCGACTATTATTTTAGTTGTTGCTCGACCTCCAAAAACTGGAGGATAATACAACCCACCCCCAACTCAAAAAGTGGGGGGATGTATCTCTCTCTCTCCCTCCCTCCCTTGCTCCCGGGGCCGACTGACTCTGTCTCTCTCTCGGGACCCACGGGACCACCCTCCCTCCCTTCCGCTCGGCGGCTAATCACAGCACTCCGCTCTATGATCTTTGGTTTTACCGCACTCACTGTGCGCTTGTTCTGAGATTCTGGATGTCGGGGGTCCTCAGAAGAAGAGAGAAATGCGGCTGCGGGCCGGATCATTTCGGGTTATGAAGCATGTCTCGCCAAAAAAATTGGAGGGGCTGCAGCCCCGCCCCCCCCACCCCCCCACCCCCCCCCAGCACCCCCCAGCGTCCCCGGTTCCGCGGCCCATGTTTCAGGTCGAGACCCTTCTTCAGGCCGAGAGCCAGGGAGACCAGAGATATCCTAGTGAGTCAGGCGGCATTTGAGGAGGGAATGGACAGGTGACTTTTCTGTTCGGGATTCTTCTTCAGACAAACATTACCAGGGCAATGGGAGGAGGAAATAGTGGAAAGGTTGTGGGAAATGTTTGGAGTATTATGTTCACTTTTGGCCACCCTTCGAGAGAAATTATGTTCTTTAGCTGGAAGGGGTTAGGGTTAGGGTTTACCAAGACGTTGCCAGCACTCTACGGCCTGGGGTCTCTGGGGAGTCTATGACTTTATTACTTGGAGCGCGGAGGGGGGGGGGGGGGGGGGGGGGGGGTGGATATGGAGAATGTAGGGCAGGAAAATGAAACACCCGATGACATGGGTTTAAGGTGAGAGGGGAAAGATTTAATAGGATACCGAGGGGAAAACCTTTCACACAGAGGGTTGTGCGCGTATGGAACAACATTTAAAAGGAACGTAGACAGGTACATGGATAGGGCAGGTTTAGATGGATATGGGCCAAACGCGGACAGGTGGGACTAGTATAGATGGGGCATGTTGGTCGGGCGGCATTTGTAGGGCCTTACTGTGATGTCCGTTCAGGTGTGGATCTCGTGGCGCAACGGTAGCGCGTCTGACTCCAGATCAGAAGGCTGCGTGTTCGAATCACGTCGAGGTCACAATGATTTAATGCATTTTGTTATCAAGAGAGTGTCTTATTGTCATATGTCCCAGATAGAACAATGGAATTCTTACTTGCATTATCAGCGGCGAGACCATTCAGGGCACTGGGTTCCACACTGAGTTGCACGTTCTCCCAGTGACCACGTTGGTTCCCTCCGGGTGCTCCAGTTTCTTCCCTCATCCCAAAGACGTGCAGGTTTGTAGGTTAAATGGCCCGCTCTAAATTGCCACTAGCGTGTATGGAGTGGATGAGGACAAGATGATAACGCAGAACTAGTGTTTAAGAAAGAACTGCAGATGCTGGAAAAATCGAAGGTAGACAAAAGGTAGACGAAGGGACCAACTAGTGTGATCAGGCAGCATGTCTGGAGATAGGGAATAGGTGAGACGCCACCCATCCATGTTCTCCACAGATGCTGCCTGACCCGCTGAGTTACTCCAGCACTTCGCGTCTATCTTCCGTGTAAACCAGTATCTGCAGTTCCTTCCTACACATGAGAATCAGTGTGAAGGGGTGATCGGGTGTTTGAAGTATTGTTCACCTGTCCCACTTGCGCGTCATTTACGCGACATCATTTACGCGTCACGGCGCACGTGACACACGCATGGCGTGCATTACCCGCGCATGGCGCGTGGTGAGGCATGGTGTCGTAGGCAGTGGCGCGCGGTCGCGCGCGGCGCCCCAGGATTTGGGGATTCACAAAATCTTCGCGCGCCCTACTATTGTGTTCATCTCTGGTCCGATCCTTTTTGGATGGAAGTCCGCAATCTTCAGAAGACCAGATCCCAGACAGTCAAGTCTAGCAACACAGATTAGAGTCATAGAGTGATACAGCGTGGAAACAGGCCCTTCGGCCCAACTGACCCATGCTGACCATCATGCCCCATGTACACCAGTCCCACCTGCCTTCGTTTGGCCCGTATCCCTCTAAACCTGTCGTATCCTGGTACCAGTCTAAATGTTTTCTATAATGCTGTGAAAGTACCTGCCTCAACTACCTCCTCTGGCAGCTCATTCCATACATGAACCACCCCGGGACCCTTCTTCAGACCCGAAACGCCCCTGCTCTGTGGAATGTGTGTGTTTTGAGAGACCGTGGTAATAAGTTACTGAACTTTATGCAAAACCTCGGTACATGTGATAATATAGACCCTGAAGGGGACAAAAAACCTCGAGAGATACGCTTCCAAAGGTGTATTAAATATAGGAAAGATACTTTAATGCTACTCACAACCAATAATAGTACACACAAAACTAGAGGGGTATTAGTCGGAGTGTGTGTGATGGGGCGGTGGTGGTGGGGTTAGGTTACACAGAGGGAGTGGGGGGCTCTGTTTTGCAGATGAGAACAGCCCGGAGAGTTGTTTGTTGCTGCCGGCGTATCTTCTCCTTGTACAAGTTCTTGTAGCAGCTGACGGCGTCCTGCAGTAAGCGGCCGACCTTCAGGCTGCGCTCCCGGTTCGGGTCGTTGACGCTGAGGATGTCCACCACCTGGTCGATGTAGGTCAAGGCGTCGGACAGGTGGTCGGTGGTGAGCTGAAGTGGGGCGGGCGGCGAGTCTGTGTCGTCCACCGCTTCCGAGGCTCGCTCTTGCTCCAGCCACACGAGGTCTTCATCGGACAGGTCCTCCTGGTTTGAGTCCAACAGCTGGATCACATCGCCCTCCACCACGCTGTGAAAGCCGGCCTCGTTGGCCAGCGCCACAATATCCCTGGTGATCTTCTCCACCGTCTCCGCTGGCGGCAGGCTCGTGTTGTTCGTACAACCCGGCCAGACGTGTTTCCAAGCGCCGTTCATTGTGGACGCTTCCACCTCGACCCACGCCTCAGCTATGTTGTCCATCGCACTCATGATGTTAAACTTGTCCAAAAGCTCCCGCACGGTTGGTTTACTTTCCCCATCAGTCGCACACACCAACTGCTGGAGAGTCCTCCTTAAGTAATAGCGCTTGAAGTTGGCAATCACACCCTGCTCCATGGGTTGGTACAAGGCGGCCGTCTCCTTGGGCAGGTACTCAACTCTCACCGTGCTGGAGAGGTCGTTCAGGTTGAGTGGGCGGCTGGGCCCGTTCATTAGAATGAGCAAAGCCTTGTTGGGGATGTTGCGCTGGGCACAGTACCTCTCCACCGCCGGGCAGAAGTGGTTAATGAACCAGTCGTGGAAGATGGACATTGTCATCCACGCTTTGCGGTTGGAGCGCCAGATCACAGGGAGGCTGGGCTTGGCGTAGCCACTGAGAGCTCTGGGACTCTCACACCCGTACACCAACACGGGCTTCAACTTGAAATCCCCCGCGGCGTTGCCTCCCATCAGTAGCGTCAACCGGTCTTTGGAAGCATTCAAGCTCCCTGCAGTCTTCTCACCTTGTGAAATAAAGGTCCTATCGGGCAGGCGTTTCCAATACAGACTTGTTTCCTCCACATTAAACACCTGTCCTGGCAGATATCCTCCATCATCGATGATCTTTTTCAATACTATGGGATAATTCCTCGCGGATCCCATATCAGCTTAAAATAAGGCAGCGTCGCCACTCACTCTTACGCACAGGGAGGGGTTATTTAGACGAGGAGCTAGAACGGGAGACAACAAAAGCATGGTCAGGTCATAGACATAGAGCACAGAAACAGGCCCTTCGGCCCAACTCGTCCATACTGACCAAACTGCCCCATCACAATAGTCCCAGTTACCCACGTTTGGCTCATATCCTTCTACACCTTTCCTATCCATTTAGTAGACCTGAACTGAGACAGCATGACAGAGATGGCCTGTTTTTGTGCTGTCTACGTTCTTGAGGATGGTATACACCGGGCATAAGCATAAACGGTTCCAGGCAGAGGCAGGGACATGAGGCACGAGCAAGATGCAGAGACACTGAGGCAGCAAAGCAGAGAAACCAAGGAGAGAATAAATGCACAGGTGATGGAACCCTCAAGGCTTCAGTTTCTTTGTGGTGTTAATATTGCCAATGAATTGTCGTGGACCGACCACATTGATGTGACAGCCAATATGGCACATCAACGTCTCCACCTGAGGAGTTTGAGGATATTTGGCATGTGTCCAGCCACTGTTACAAACTTCTTCAGATACAGGGGACATTTAGAGAGGCTGGGGCACTCACAGACAGAGGTAGGAGGGGTCACTCGGTCACAAGGAAGCACAGAGACAAAAGGAGGGGGCAGGCAGGGAAGGGGGGAGCACTGAGACGGGCAAGGGGTGGGGGCACATACACTGGGTTGGTGGGCACAGATACAGGGGGCACTCAGAGACTGGGAGCACAGAGACAAGAGGCAGGGGCACAGAGACAGATACAGGAGGAACACACACCACACACACACACACACACACACACACACACACACAAGCGAGTGTTGTTGACACACACACAGTCAGGCAGACTCACATTCAGAGGCCGGATACACAGTGAGAGAGATGAATGCTTCCGGGCGGTGTAGGGGCTGAATTGCAGACTGGACGACAGCAAGGAAATACATTGAAGATAATGCCACTGAAACAAAGCGGATTCACGTCTCTGAAATCAACCAGCCCCGGGGTGAGGGAGTGAGGGAGAGAGGCCGGGGCCGGGACGGTGGAGACTGGGGCAGCCTTACACACACACACATACACAAGCCCACACAGACAGACAGACAGACAGGGGTTAGACGCGGGCGGGCCGAGCGGCCGCTCCCGCACAGCCCCGCACCGACACTCACCCACTGCTCCTGGGACCCTGCGCGCTCCCGCCGCCGCGTGTTCGCGCCCCCCGCTCTGCTCACTGGGAAATGTAGTCCATGGGGACGCGCATACAGTAAGTACTGTGGTGGAATAAACTGCAGATGCTGGTTTACACCGAAGATAGACACAAAATGCTGGAGTAACTCAGCGGGACAGGCAGCATCTGTGGAGAGAAGGAATGGGTGACGTTTCGGGTCGAGACCCTTCTCTGGCCTTGTCTGTGCTAACCACCTGTTTGGGAACTACATTTCCCTGAATGCATCGCAAGTCAGTGAGTACACAGGAACTGCGAGCGGGCAGGCTGCAGATCACGAGTAGAGGCGATTTACCTCTGCTGACTGTTGGTGAGTGGTGTTGCCTCTCTGTCTGTGTGTGTGTAGCCAGCGCTCCCGGCCTGTGCCGGAGCCACTGCCCGTGCTTGGCGGTGTGTGAGCCGGCTGCTGTATGCGTTTGTGGCCCTCTGTGTGTGTGTGTGTGACTGAGAGCCGCTCTTTGTCCCAGTCACATGGCCTCGCACACTGGGAGTCCCTGCCTCTGTCTCTCTGTCTCTGGCTGAGAAATGTCCCAATTACTGAATGCCCAAACTCTGCCTCTCCCTCTCTCCCCCTCTCTCCCTCCCTCTCCTCCCTCTCTCTCCTCTCCTCCCTCTCTCTCCCTCTCCCTCTCTCTCCCCCTCCCTCTCTCGATACCGACCTCGTTGCAACCTGATGATAATATGTGCACGCAATCTTCAACGCTTGCTGCCCTTAATGCAACGCAGTCACAGTCTCTTGACCGTCCGGAAGGACTATTGTCTCGCTGTGTTTCCGGCCTCTGCCCTCAGTGTGTGAAACGTCGCCTATCCATGTTCTCCAGAGATGCTGCCTGACCCACCGATTTACTCCAGCGCTCCGTGTCCGTCTGAAGAAGGGTCTCAACCCGAAACGTCACCTGTTCCTTTTGTCCTCAGATGTTGCCTAACCTCCTTACTCCAGCTGTTAGTGTCTGTCTACGGTTTAAACCAGCATCTGCAGTTCCTTGTTACTGCATTCCGAGTGTGTGTGTGTGTGTGTGTGCGTGTGTGTGTGTGTGTGTGCGTGTGCGTGTGTGTGTGCGCGTGTGTGTGTGTGTGCGTGCGTGTGCGCGTGTGCGTGCGTGTGAGTGTGTGTGTGTGTGTGTGCGTGTGCGTGTGCGTGTGTGTGTGTGTGTGTGTGTGTGTGTGTGTGTGTGTGTGTGTGTGTGTGTGTGCGTGTGTGTGTGTGTGTGTGTGTGTGTGTTTACCCCTCTCTGTATAAGGCCATGACACCTGAGCAGAATCGCGAACTGTCATATGTTGAGAGAATGGAGCGGCTGGGCTTGTACACTCTGTAGTTTAGAAGGATGAGAGGGAATCTCATTGAAACATATAAGATTGTTAAGGTTTGGACACGCTGGAGGCAGGAAACATGTTCCCGATGTTGGGGGAGTCCAGAACCAGGGGCCACAGTTTAAGAATAAGGGGTAAGCTTTTTAGAACGGAGACGAGGAAACACTTTTTCTCACAGAGAGTGGTGAGTCTGTGGAATTCTCTGCCTCAGAGGGCGGTGGAGGCCGGTTCTCTGGATACTTTCAAGAGAGAGCGAGATAGGGCTCTTAAGGATAGCGGAGTCAGGGGATATGGGGAGAAGGCAGGAACGGGGTACTGATTGGGGATGATCAGTCATGATCACATTGAATGGCGGTGCTGGCTCGAAAGGCCGAATGGCCTACTCCTGCACCTAATCTCTGTCTGCATGTGATCCATTCCCTGCATATCCTTGTGCCTATCTCAAAGGCTCTTAAAGGCCAACATCTCCCCTGCTTCCACTACCACTGGAAGTATGTTCCACAACCTATCACTTTCTGTGTAAAAATAACTTTCCCCACACATCTCCTTTAAACTTTTGGATACAAGGAACTGCAGATGCTGGTTTACAAAAAAAGACACAAAGTGCTGGAGTAAAAACGCAGAAACATAGCAAATAGGTGCAGGAGGAGGCCATTCGGCCCTTCGAGCCAGCACCGCCATTCATTGTGATCATGGCTGATCGTCCCCTATCAATAACCCGTGCCTGCCTTCTCCCCGTATCCCTTGACTCCACTAGCCCCTAGAGCTCTATCTAACTCTCTCTTAAGTCCATCCAGTGATTTGGCCTCACTGACCACGTTCCCTTTACACCAGCAGAACAAAAAGGGAGTAAATCTCACTGAGTAAATACATCTGCAACAAAACACGAGGGCTGTCGGTAGATAGCCTGTGGTCTCTCATCACGGTGTAGCGGCACGGTGGCGCAGCGGTAGAGTTGCTGCCTCTCACAGTGTTTACAGACCCGGGTTCAATCCTGATCACGGGTTAAATTTTGTTTTAACTAATATCTTCTGATCCAGGCGTATCAATACAGTTCGGGAAGCTGATATTTGTCTTTATAAATCACTGGAAATGTTGTCCTTTCCCCCCCCAGGAATCCAACTGGCCCAGTATGGTGGTTTTGTTTGACTTCATATAGCACGGGCAGGTTGAGATTGCTTCCTCTACCTTGCAGAGTGTTACTGGAGTCGCCCGTCCATCTTATTGACCGTCAGAATGTCGAAACGAAGGCCAGTGGGCCTCAGAGGCAAGCCTAAACGACCCCGGAAAGGGATTTCCCTGGACGTGAAGCTGGATATCTTACGAAGGTTCGACGCCGGAGAGAAACTGAGTGCCATCGCTAGAACCTTGGTGCTGGCTAAATCCACGGTGGGAACAATACGGGACAGCAGGGACAAGATCAAGGCGATCGCCAAAGTTGCCGCGCCAGTGAGCGCTCGAACCCTGTTCCTTCGCCGCAGCGAGGTGATGCTCAGCATGGAACGGCTGCTGAGCCTGTGGATCGAGGACCAGGCTGAACGCAAGGTGCCTTTAAGTTCCATGGTCATCCAAGCCAAGGCCAAGAGGCTGTACAACAACTTAGTGAAGGAAAAGGACAGCGGTGCCCGAGTAAAACCATTCCTGGCAAGTAAAAGTTGGTTCGACAGGTTTTGCAAGCGATTTAATCTACACAATATTAAAGTCAGTGGTAACCTTGTTGGTACAGACTTTGGAGCTGTGAGGAATTCACCCAGTGTCTTGAAGAAGGTGATTGATGAAGATGGGTATCTGCCAGGACAGGTGTTTAATGTGGAGGAAACAAGTCTTTATTGGAAACGCCTGCCCGACAGGACCTTTATTTCACAAGATGAGAAGACTGCAGGGAGCTTGAATGCTTCCAAAGACCGGCTGACGCTACTGATGGGAGGCAACGCCGCGGGGGATTTCAAGTTGAAGCCCGTGTTGGTGTACGGGTGTGAGAGTCCCAGAGCTCTCAGTGGCTACGCCAAGCCCAGCCTCCCTGTGATCTGGCGCTCCAACCGCAAAGCGTGGATGACAATGTCCATCTTCCACGACTGGTTCATTAACCACTTCTGCCCGGCGGTGGAGAGGTACTGTGCCCAGCGCAACATCCCCAACAAGGCTTTGCTCATTCTAAAGAACGGGCCCAGCCGCCCACTCAACCTGAACGACCTCTCCAGCACGGTGAGAGTTGAGTACCTGCCCAAGGAGACGGCCGCCCTGTACCAACCCATGGAGCAGGGTGTGATTGCCAACTTCAAGCGCTATTACTTAAGGAGGACTCTCCAGCAATTGGTGTGTGCGACTGATGGGGAAAGTAAACCAACCGTGCGGGAGCTTTTGGACAAGTTTAACATCATGAGTGCGATGGACAACATAGCCGAGGCGTGGGGCGAGATGGAAGCGTCCACAATGAACGGCGCTTGGAAACACGTCTGGCCGGGTTGTACGAACAACACGAGCCTGCCGCCAGCGGAGACGGTGGAGAAGATCACCAGGGATATTGTTGCGCTGGCCAACGAGGCCGGCTTTCACAACGTGGTGGAGGGCGATGTGATCCAGCTGTTGGACTCACACCAGGAGGACCTGTCCGATGAAGACCTCGTGTGGCTGGAGCAAGAGCGAGCCTCGGAAGCGGTGGACGACACAGACTCGCCGCCCGCCCCACTTCAGCTCACCACCGACCACCTGTCCGACGCCTTGACCTACATCGACCAGGTGGTGGACATCCTCAGCGTCAACGACCCGAACCGGGAGCGCAGCCTGAAGGTCGGCCGCTTACTGCAGGACGCCGTCAGCTGCTACAAGGACTTGTACAAGGAGAAAATACGCCGGCAGCAACAAATAACTCTCGATACTTTGCTGGTCTGCAAAACAGAGCCTCCCTCTCCCCCCGTGTGACTATAGTCCACTCCTGCCCCATCACAACAACCACACTGCACACTGCTCCACTCACCACTGTATGTTTGTGTGTACCAATTATGAATACTATTAATATTACCAACTAATAACATTATTAAACTATTACGTATATTTAATATATGTCTCCATTTATTCGTATTGAATTGAATTCAGTTGGATTCAATTCAATTAAATGTATTTCATTTCAATTCAAATCAGTTCATATTTCTATCTAGTTCAGACTGACAACCAGTTGAATGGATAAAGTGGGAGACAGGAATGGAGTTTGAATCTGAGGTCTCACATCCAAGTAAACACACATTGTGCATTCTCCATAATAAAAAAGGAACTGCAGAAGTTGGCTTATACCAATGATAGACATAAAATGCTGGAGTAACTCAGTGGATCGGGTGACATCGCTGGAGAACATGGATAGGTGACGTTTTGGGTCGGGATCCTTCAGATTTTTTTGGGTCAGGATCCTACTTGAGTCTGAAGAAGGTCTTGACCCGCAACGTCACCTATCTATTTTCTCCAGAGATGCTGCCTGACACGCTGAGTTACTCCAGCTTTTTGTAGATAGACAAAAGTGCTGGAGAAACTGAGCGGGTGAGGCAGCATCTATGGAGCGAAGAAAATAGGCAACGTTTCGGGCCGAAACCCAGGTTTTTGTATCTATTTTTCTGTCTTTTCTTTCACCCCAATGTAATGGTGAAGTGGGGACCCACTTGAGGTGCGAGCCCTTCCTTTGATCCCAAAAGATGAGTATTAAAGATGTGGGGGAGGCTTACGGTCAAACGCATGAAGTATAACTTGCCATGACTGGGATTTGAACTGGAGTAGCTGTGGTCACAAGGCGGATGACTGACTGCTGTTCGATCACAGCCACACACTCCAGCTGTGAGCGCTCTGCACTGATACTGATATGACTGATGCTCCATTGAGCAATATTGGCTTAGAGTCATAGTCATAGAGTGATGCAGCGTGGATACAGGCCCTTCGGCCCAACTTGCCCACACTGGCCAACATGACCCATTTACACTAGTCCCACCTGCCCGCGTTTGGTCCATAATCCTACAAACCTGTCCTATACCTGCACCTGTCTAACTGTTTCTTAAATGTTGGGATAGTCCCAGCCTCAACTACCTCCTCCGGCAGCGTGTTCCATACACCCACCACCACTGTGTGAAAAGGTTATCCCTCAGGTTCTATTAAATATTTTCCCCTTCACCTTAAACCTACACCACCAGTGGCGCCAGAAATGGCTTCCTTGGCAACAGTCTGTCTGTCCCTTCCTTAACTTTCTTTAGTATGTGTTAAATGTATGTTTGTATTGTTTTTTAGCTTGTTTTATGTGGGGGGTGGAGAGGGGGGGTTGGGGAAGTTTCTTTTGATCACTTACCTCGACGGAGTTGCGATTTTTTCCCGTATCGTATCTTCGTCCACACTGCGGCCTAACATCGAGGAGCTGGAGGATTCTGCTGGGGACTGACTTTGGGAGCTCCAAGCCGTAGGAGCTTCGACCGCGCCGACGCGGGAACTTCGATCGCCCCGATGAATGGTTCGACTGCCCTGGGGCAGAAGATTAGACTTTATTGCCTTCCATCACAGTGGGGAATGTGGGGAATCCGCTGTGGTGGATGTTTATGTTAACTTATATGTAGTTGTGTGTCTTGTTGCTTTTTTTTCGTATGGCTGTATGGTAATTTACATATCACTGTACCTTAATTGGTGCACGTGACAATAAAAACAATTTTAAACCTTTGAAACCCATGTCCTCTGGTCCTCGATTCCCCTACTATGGGCAAGAGACTCTGAGCGTATACCCGATCTATTCCTCTCATAATTTTTATCCAACTCAATAAGATCACCCCTCATCCTCCTGCGCTCCAAGGAATAGAGACCCAGCCTGCTCAACCTCTCCCTATAGCTCCGACCCTCTAGATTTGGTTTAGAGGCACAGCATGGAAATAGGCCCTTTGGCCGCACCGACCCTCGATCACCAATTCACTCCAGTTCTGTTATCCCACTTTCTCATTCAATCCCGACACACTAAGGGGGCACTTTTTAAGGGTCCAATTAATTAACCAACAAACCAGGAACAGTTTGAGGATGTGGGAAGAAAATAAAGTACCCGGAGGAAACCCACGGTGTCACAGGCAGAGTGGGTAGCGTGGCCGAGCGGTCTAAGGCGCTGGATTAAGGCTCCAGTCTCTTCGGGGGCGTGGGTTCGAATCCCACCGTTGCCATCACTGTTTTAAAGTGAGATGAAAGATAAGGAATATGCGGGGTGGGGGACCACGTTTTCACACAGAGCGTCGAGTGTTTTGATGCCACACGTAGCGGAAACGGAGCGATTCTTTTTTCTTGTAGCAGCACAACAGATAACAGTAAACATATATTTGTGTGTGTGTGTGTGTGTGTGTGTGTGTGTGTGTGTGTGTGTGTGTGTGTGTGTGAGAGTGAGTGTGTGTGTGAGTGAGTGTGTATGTGTGTGAGTGTGTATGTGTGTGTGTGTGTGTGTGTGTGTGTGTGTGTGTGTATGTGTGTGTGTGTGTGTGTGTGTGTGTATGTGTGTGTGTGTGTGTGTGCCAGTGTGTATGTGTGTGTGTGTGTGTGTGTGTGTGTGTGTATGTGTGTGTGTGTGTGTGTGTGTGTGTGTGTGTGTGTGTGTGTGTGTGTGTGTGTGTGTGTGTGTGTGTGTGTGTGTGTGTCTGTGTCTGTGTGTGTGTGTGTGTGTGTGTGTGTGTCTGTGTCTGTGTGTGTGTGTGTGTGTGTGTGTGTGTGTGTGTGTCTGTGTCTGTGTGTGTGTGTGTGTGTGTGTGTGTGTGTGTGTGTGTGTGTGTGTCTGTGTCTGTGTGTGTGTGTGTGTGTGTGTGTGTGTGTGTGTGTGTGTGTGTGTGTGTGTGTGTGTGTGTGTGTGTGTGTCTGTGTGTGTGTGTGTGTGTGTGTGTGTGTGTGTGAGTGTGTGTGTGCAAGAATGTATATATTTAAAAAAAATATATAATATACATTTTGGGATATATAATATATATATATATATACAATATACATTTTGGGATATATATATACATGTATATTATATATACATATAAAATATACATTTTGGGCTATATATATATATATCCTAAATATATATGTATACCTATATATATTTTTAGGGGTTCAACAAACCCGAACATTTTGAGGATGTAGGAGGAAAATAAAGTTATATATATATATATCACACTATACAACTTTATATGTATATATATATTACACTATTGCAACTTTATATATATATGTCGTAACGTATTACACTAGCATATAAGTGGGTAGCGTGGCCGAGCGGTCTAAGGCGCTGGATTAAGGCTCCAGTCTCTTCGGAGTCGTGGGTTCGAATCCCACCGCTGCCATCACTATTTTAACGTGGGAGGAAAAATAAGGAATATGTGGGGCGGGTGAATATGTGTGAGTGTGTTCAACATCCCAAAATGTTACCCATTCCTTTCTCCACAGTTACTCGAGGCTAGCACTTTGTATATATAAATATTGCAGAAAAACAACAAACGAGGTGAAACGAGCTGCCAAGGGAGGTACACAAAATTGCTGGGGAAACTCAGCGGGTGCAGCAGCAAGGGAGGTAGTTGAGGCAGGGGCTGTAACAGTATTCAAAATACGTAGATCGGATTTTATTTTACCGGGATACGGACCAAAAGTGTAGATGGGGCATCATGGCCGGCATGGGCAAGTTGGGCCGAAGGGCATGTTTCTGTGCTGTATTAGTTTAGATTAGTTTAGAGATACAGCGCGAAAATGGGCCATTCGGCCCACCGAGTCCGCACCAACCGGCGATCCCCGCACATTCACACTATCCTACACACACTAGGGACAATTTACAATTATACCAAGCCAATGAACCTACAAATCTGCACGTCTTTTGTGTGTGGGAGGAAACGGGAGCACTCGGAGAACCCCCACGCGGTCACGGGGAGAACGTACAAACTCCGAACAGACAGCTCCCGTAGTCAGGGTTGAACCCGGGTCTCTGGTGCTGTGAGGCAGCAACTCCACCAAAGGAAGGGGTGGTAGGTGCTTTCTTATTTACTTTCAACGTATTTCCTCACAGTTTCTTCGTGAAGACAGCACAAGCCCATGGGTTAGTGAAGAGGAACAATCCGAATCACTGAAGATTGACCCAAAATGCTGGAGTAACTCAGCGGGACAGGCAGCATCTCTGGAGAGAGGAATGGGTGACGTTTCGCAGAGTCTCGACCCGAAACGCCCCCCCATTCCTTCTCCCCAGAGATGCTGCTTGTCCCGCTGAGTTACTCCAGCATTTTGTGTCTATCTTCAGTATAAACCAGCATCTGCAGTTCCTTGCTACACATTTCCATTTCCACATCCACTGCCTCCGTTCTCTTGGCTGGAATCCTTTCCTTTGTCTCTTTAACGGCACTGTCGTTAAGGGGGGAACGTGAAGTTTGGAGATTGCAGATTGAAGATTGAAATGCTAGCGTTCAGTGGGTCAGGCAACGGCGTTCATCACAGTTGTCACTGAATTATGCTGGAATATTTACCTCACGTCTCAAGAGATTTAGTTTAGAGATACAGCATGGAAACAGGCCCTTCGGCCCACCGAGTCCACGCCGACCATCCATCACCCGTTCATATTAGTTCTATATGTAGAAGGTTCACCAGACTGATTCCTGGGGTGTCAGGACTTTCATATGAAGAAAGACTGGATAGACTCGGCTTGCACTCGCTAGAATTTAGAAGATTGAGGGGGGATCTTATAGAAACTTACAAATTTCTTAAGGGGTTGAACAGGCTAGATGCAGGAAGATTGTTCCCGATGTTGGGGAAGTCCAGGACAAGGGGTCACAGTTTAAGGATATGGGGGAAATCCTTTAGGACCGAGATGAGAAAAACATTTTTCACACAGAGAGTGGTGAATCTGTGGAATTCTCTGCCACAGAAGGTAGTTGAGGCCAGTTCATTGGCTATATTTAAGAGGGAGTTAGATGTGGCCCTTGTGGCTAAAGGGATCAGGGGGTATGGAGAGAAGGCAGGTGCAGGATACTGAGTTGGATGATCAGCCATGATCATATTGAATGGCGATGCAGGCTCGAAGGGCCGAATGGCCTACTCCTGCACATATTTTCTATGTCTTTGTTTCTATGTAGAAAGGAACTGCAGATGCTGGCTTATACCGCAGATAGATACAAAGTGTTGGAGTAACTTAGCGGGTCAGGCAGCATCTCTGGCGAAAAAGGATGGGTGACATTTCGGGTCGGGACCCTTCTTCAGACCCCGATCCTTTTTCTCCACAGATGCTGGCTGACATGCTGAGTTACTCCAGCGCTTTGTGTCTATCTTCCACATTAGTTCCATGTTATCCCACTTTCCCACCCACTCGCTGCACTATGGGGCAATTCGCACAGGGATGTGGGAGGAAACCGGGGCACCCGGAGGAAACCCACGCAGTCGCAGGAGGAACGGGGAAACTCCACACAAGCAGCACCAGAGGTCAGGATCGAACCCTTGGTCTCTGGCGCTGGGACCTGAGTTTGCTGCGACCTGAGTTTGCAAAATATCCAGGTTTTATATCAGATTTTACGCTTGTTTCTCTGCGGGTATTTCAATAATAGTGGAGGAACTGCAGGTGCTGGTTTACACCGAAGCTAGAAACAAAATGCTGGAGTAACTCAGCAGGACGGGCAGCATCTCCGGAGAAAAAAGATGGGTGATATTGCGGGTCCCGAAATGTCACCAGAGATATTGCCTTTCCCGCTGAAATAATTCCAGAATTGTGTGTCCTTCTTTCAATACTGGTCGGACATTTCCACACCAGGAAACAATTGCAAGTTTTCAGTCGGCAAAGGTGATCAAAATCGTCGTATCTTAAAGAAGTGTTTCGGGTCCGAAACGTTGCCTATTTCCTTCGCTCCGTAGATGTTGCCTCACCAGTTTCTCGAGCATTTTTGTTTACTGTCGTATCTTATTGTTGTTTATTTAATGAAGTTGCACGTGTCTTCCACGTGAAGAACTGAGTTGACTCGCCAATAACACTCGATAACAAAATCCATCATTAGCGTTTGTGACCCCGACGTGATTCGAACACGCAACCTTCTGATCTGGAGTCAGACGCGCTACCGTTGCGCCACGAAGTCCGCTGGTTACACCTTCCTCACAGAAGACGTGTAGACATTGGAGTGGGAAAGATGCCAGCAGCCAAACAGCGCTGATCATGTGGACACAAGGAACTCTTATTTCATTAAAACAAAAGTGCTGGAGTCTCAGCAGGCCAGGCAGCATCTCTGGAGAACACGGAGAGGTGACCTTACAGGCAGGTGGGACTAGTGTAGATGGGTCATCTTGGTCGGTGTGGGCAAGTTGGGCCGAAGGGCCTGTTTCCACGCATTAGGTCACAAGGTCATAAGGAATAGGAGTAGAATTAGGCCATTCGGCCTTTCAAGTCTACTTCCGCCATTCAATCATGGCTGATCTATCTCTCCCTCCTAACCACATCCTCCTGCCTTCTCCCCATAACCTCTGACACCTGTACTAATCAAGAATCTATCTATATCTGACATATATATCCACTGACTTGGCCTCTACAGCCCACTGTGGCAAAGAACTATAACTCCATGGCTATGCTTCAGACTGATTGAGGTGGCGGGAGGAGGTTGGGGGGGGGGGGGGGGGGGGGGTGTTAATGGGAACCTAAGGGGCAATGTTTTTGCACAAAGAATGGTGGGTATATGGAACAAACTGATGGAGGAGGTAGCAGACTTTACACAACCTTTCCTATCCCTGTAACTGTCCAAGTATATTTTAAATATTGTTAAGCCGCCAGCCTCAACTACCTCCTCTGGCAGCTCGTTCCTTATATCCCCCCCCACCTCCTCCCGCCACCTCAATCAGTCTGAAGCATAGCCATGGAGTTATAGTTCTTTGCCACAGTGGGCTGTAGAGGCCAAGTCAGTAGATATATATGTCAGATATAGATAGATTCTTGATTAGTACAGGTGTCAGAGGTTATGGGGAGAAGGCAGGAGGATGTGGTTAGGAGGGAGAGATAGATCAGCCATGATTGAATGGCGGAGTAGACTTGAAAGGCCGAATGGCCTAATTCTACTCCTATTCCTTATGACCTTGTGACCTAATGCGTGGAAACAGGCCCTTCGGCCCAACTTGCCCACACCGACCAAGATGACCCATCTACACTAGTCCCACCTGCCTGTAAGGTCACCTCTCCGTGTTCTCCAGAGATGCTGCCTGGCCTGCTGAGACTCCAGCACTTTTGTTTTAATGAAATAAGAGTTCCTTGTGTCCACATGATCAGCGCTGTTTGGCTGCTGGCATCTTTCCCACTCCAATGTCTACACGTCTTCTGTGAGGAAGGTGGGGGGGGGGGGGGGGGTGGGGGGGGGTGCTGGGAGAGTGATAAGGGCTGGACATAGTTTGGCAAGTCTTCAAGAGGAAACTGCAGATGCTGGAAAATCGAAGGTAGACAAAAATGCTGGAGAAACTCAGCGGATGAGGTGACGTTTCGTGTCGAGACCCTTCTTCAGACATTTATAAGGATGTCGACAGGACTCAAAGGACAGATGTATCAGGAGATGTTGGGCAGGATTAGGACTTTATTCCTCGGAGCGCTGAGAGGCGATCTTCTCGAGGTGTATAAAACCACGAGGGGAATAGATAGGGTGAATGCAGAGTGTTTTTAACCAGTGTGGGACTATCAAGAACCAGAGCACAGAGGTTTAGGGTGATAGGAGATAGATTTAATATGAACCCGAGGGGCATTTTTTCACAGAAGTTGGAGGATATAAGGAACGAGCTGCCAGAGGAGGTAGTTCAGGCAGGCGGCTTAACAATATTTAAAATATACTTGGACAGTTACAGGGATAGGAAAGGTTGCGTAAAGTCTGCTACCTCCTCCATCAGTTTGTTCCATATACCCACCATTCTTTGTGCAAAAACATTGCCCCTTAGGTTCCCATTAACACCCCCCCCCCTCCCCCTCACCTTAAACCTATGTCCCCTGGGTAAATGGTGCTTCAACCCTATCCCCTTCATTATCTTATGCACCTCTATAAGATCACTCTTCGTCCTCTTGCGCTTGAAGGAATAAATTCCTAGCCTGCCTAACCTCTCCCTCTAGCTCAGGCCATCAAGTCCTGGCAACATCCTCGTAAATCTTCTCCGCACCTTTCTTTCCACCTTCCCGTAGCAGGAGAACCAAAACTGAACTGCAGTAAAGCAGAACAGCTGGAAAAAACCTCAGCAAGACAGGGCACATCTGGGGGTGAGTCAACAAAGTCACAGTATTTGTCTCTCCACAGTCATTGCCTGCTGAGTGGGCCAATGTTGGTCTTTACAGCATCAACAGGTAGCTTCTGCTTCTGAGTCACTGTTGTTTCTGCTTCTGAGTCACTGCTAAATCTCCTGGTTATAAGGTGCACTGGACCGTGTTGTGTGTCAGGCTAACACCTTGTGGAACTATAGAGTCATAGAGTGATACAGTGTGGAAACAGGCCCTTCGGCCCAACTCGCCCACACCGGCCAACAATGTCCCATCTACACTAGTCCCACTTGCCTGCGCTTGGTCCATATCCCTCCAACTCTGTCCTATCCATGTACCTGTTCAACTGTTTCTTAAATGATGGGATAGTCCCAGCCTCTACTACCTCCTCTGGCAGCTTGTTCCATACACCCACCACCCTCTGTGTGAAAAACGTGGACAGCCCTTTGGGTTGTGTGTTAGACACGCAATCCTTAGTAAATTATTTGCTGTGGTTCATGATGGTAGATCTGCCATTACACACACACACATGGAGCCACAACTGCAAGAGACGGCCTACACAAGTAACATGGCTACAACTGGCAGGGAATAAGGCTACTGGGAGCAAGGTCATAAGTGGTAGGAGCAGAATTAGGCCATTCGGCCCGTCAAGTCTCCTCCACCATTCAATCATGGCTGATCTATCTCTCCCTCATAACCCCATTCTCCTGCCTTCTCCCCATAACCCCTGACACCCGTACTAATCAAGAATCTATCTGTCTCTGCATTAACAATATACATCGGCTTTCGCCTCCACAGCCGTCTGTGGCAATGAATTCCACAGATTCACCACCCTCTGACGAAATAAATTCCTCCTCATCTCCTTCCTAAAGGAATGTCCTTTAATTCTGTGGCTGTGGCCTCTGGTTCTAGACTCTCTCACTGAGTCTACGGAGAGAGCTAGAGTGTATCGGGGTAAGAGCGGGCAATCAGAGAACGCAGTGGCAAACGGTGCCTGGAGTCAGAGGATGCAGGGGAGTTCTTTACATGAACATCTCCCATCTGTATTCACAACGGGGAAGGGTTTGTCATTCGAGAGATCAGGGAGAAGAAACATAGAAACATAGAAAATAGGTGCAGGATTAGGCCATTCGGCCCTTCGAGCCTGCACCGCCATTCGATATGATCATGGCTGATCATCCAACTCAGTATCCCATCCCTGCCTTCTCTCCATACCCCCTGATCCCTTTAGCCACAAGGGCCACATCTAACTCCCTCTTAAATATAGCCAATGAACTGGCCTCAACTACCTTCTGTGGCAGAGAATTCCACAGATTCACCACTCTCTGTGTAAAAAATGATTTCCTCATCTCGGTCCTAAAAGTCTTCCCTCTTATCCTTAAACTGTGACCCCTAGTTCTGGACTTCCCCAACATCGGGAATAATCTTCCTGCATCTAGCCTGTCTAACCCCTTAAGAATTTTGTAAGTTTCTATAAGATCCCCCCTCAGTCTTCTAAATTCCAACGTGTACAAGCCGAGTCTATCCAGTCTTTCCTCATATGAAAGTCCTGCCATCCCAGGAATCAGTCTGGTGAACCTTCTCTGTATTCCCTCTATGGCAAGAATGTCTTTCCTCAGATTAGGAGACCAAAACTGTACGCAATACTCCAGGTGTGATCTCACCAAGACCCTGTACAACTGCAGTAGAACCTCTCTGCTCTTATACTCAAATCCTTTTGCTATGAATGCTAACATACCATTTGCTTTCTTCACTGCCTGCTGCACCTGCATTCCTACTTTCAATGACTGGTGTACCATGACACCCAGGTCTCTTTGCATCTCCCCTTTTCCTAATCGGCCACCATTCAGACAATAGTCTACTTTCCTGTTTTTGCCACCAAAGTGGATAACCTCACATTTATCCACATTATACTGCATCTGCCATGCCTTTGCCCACTCACCCAACCTATCCAAGTCACCTTGCAGCCTCCTAGCATCCTCCTCACAGCTAACACTGCCCCCCAGCTTCGTGTCATCCGCAAACTTGGAGATGTTGCATTCAATTCCCTCATCCAGATCATTAATATATATTGTAAATAGCTGGAGTCCCAGCACTGAGCCTTGCGGTACCCCACTAGTCACTGCCTGCCTTTGTGAAAAGGACCCGTTTACTCCTACTCTTTGCTTCCTGTCTGCCAGCCAGTTCTCTATCCACATCAATACTGAACCCCCAATACCATGTGCTTTAAGTTTGTATGCTAATCTCTTATGTGGGACCTTGTCGAAAGCCTTCTGAAACTCCAGATATAACACATCCACTGGTTCTCCCCTATCCACTCTACTAGTTACATCCTCGAAAAATTCTATAAGATTCGTCAGACATGATTTACCTTTCATAAATCCACGCTGACTTTGTCCAATGAACTCACCACTTTCCAAATGTGCTGCTATCCCATCTTTAATAACTGACTCCAGAATTTTCCCCACCACCGACGTTAGACTAACTGGTCTGTAATTCCCCGTTTTCTCTCTCCCTCCCTTTTTAAAAAGTGGGGTTACAAGATGGTCAGGTAATATGACGGCATTTAAGAACATACATGTGGTTAGGGATGGTTTAGAACAGTGATTCCCAACCTGGGGCCATATTCCCAACTCCAAAGGAGCCATATTCCATGGCAAATTTCAGGGGGGCCACAGACATTTTTTGGGATTTAAGAGGCCACAGGTTCAATGAAGGGGGCCACAGAGCTACCTGTGTTGCCTCCTAAATTTCAGTTCTAATAAATTTAAATCTATGTAGTTGAAATATTTTTGATGTTTGTGGAATAGAGAATATATGTGCAATTAATAGACACTGATGTTTTTTATGGAAGGTATTATAATATTGAAGTACTTTTTTCCCGCTAATAATGTCGGGGGGGGGGGGGGGGGGGGGGGGGCGGTGGACTCAGAAAAATAAAAAATCCCAAGGGGGCCATGAGCTAAAAAAAGGTTGGGAACCACTGGTTTAGAGGGATATGGTCTGAATGTGGGCACATTGATCTAGCTTGAATGCGGCATCTTGGTCACCCTGGACAAGTTGGGCCGAAGGGCCTCTTGCCATGCCTCATGACTATATGACAACGAGACTTAATGAATATCAACAGAATCTCCTTTTTATTTTGAAATCTACTCAATTACAATGTTAGTCAGGCACAATACTTACAAGGCACACATGGTATGTATATATATATATATGAAACACAAAGTTATAACTGTGAATTGGCACAATAGATGTCCCACAGAGTACATATTAATAATAATACACTATAATATTATATTTAAAAAAATGAAAAATAACTGATTAAAATATTAATATTCAAATTACTATATTTCATATCATTAAATCTTTAAGTTAAATTGTTAACTATCGAAATCAAAAACTCTAATGTGATTACATTAATGAAGTCTACATCCTTATACCAATAACTATCATGCATTTTCTGTCCAGAAGCATTGCCTTACAATATGGCAACTTGGGCCATGCTGCACAGTTACAAATTGCTGGGTCAAATGATTAAGACACATCTGTTTTTGAGGTGTAACGATCTGTTCCGGCTCGCCATACGTTCTGAGCAGAAACAGGGTGAACAGAATCCCGATGGCAGCATCTATGGAGCGAAGGAATGGGCGACGTTTCGGGTCGAGACCCTTCTTCAGACTGATGTGGGGGTGGGGTGGAAGAAGAAAGGAAGAGGTGGAGACAGTGGGCTGTGGGAGAGCTGGGAAGGGGAGGGGAAAGAAGGGGAAAACAGGGACTACCTGAAATTGGAGAAGTCAATGTTCATACCGCTGGGGTGTAAACTGCCCAAGCGAAATATGAGATGTTGCTCCTCCAATTCACGGTGGGCCTCATTCTGCCCGTGGAGAAGGCCCGGGACAGAATGGCCGGATTCGGAATGGGAGGGGGAGTTGAAGTGCTGAGTCACCGGGAGATCAGGTTGGTTATTGCGGACTGAGCGGAGGTGTTGGGCGAAGTAGCGTGTTTTGTAGTGAGCTAAAATATAACGGTCTTGTTTCTGTCGATGCAAATGACAGCATGGACAAGAGGGCTCGAATGGACTCAAGTTCAAAAGTTCACAAGTTATAGGAGTAGAATTAGGCCATTCGGCCCATCGAGTCCGCATTGAATGGTGGCGCTGGCTCGAAGGGCCGAATGGCCTACTCCTGCACCTATTGTCTATTGTAATGATGGTTCTGTGTTCAGCATTGAAGAGTTGGGTTTAGGTAACTAATGGTTGCACCTCCACAGGGGAGGTTAAGATTGGGAGAGGGAATGTTTAGGGGGGGTAGGAATGTTTATCTGAGGTGAGTGTGTTGGTTTCTGTAGTGTAGCGGTTATCACGCTCGCCTCACACGCGAAAGGTCCCCAGTTCGATCCTGGGCAGGAACATCATTTTGAGAGTTCGACGATATTGGGCCTGTACTCGCTGGAGTTTAGAAGGATGAGGGGAGACCTCATTCAAAGGTACCGAATAATGAAAGCCCTGGATAGAGTTGATGTGGAGAGGATGTTTCAATGTGTGGGAGAGTTAGGACCAGAGGGCACAGCAACAGATAAAAAAGGACATGAAAGATTGGATCGACTGGCCTTATATTCATTGGAATTTCGAAGGATGAGAGGGTATCTTATAGAAACATATAAAATTCTTAAGGAATTGGATAGTCTAGATGCAGGAAAAATGTTCCCCTTGTTGGGGGAGTCCAGGACCAGGGGTCACACAATTTAAGAATAAGGGGTCGGCCATTTAGGACTGAGATGAGGAAAAACGTTTTCACCCAGAGAGTTGTGAATCTGTGGAATTCTCTGCCACAGAAGGCAGTGGAGGCCAATTCACTGGGTGTTTTCAAGAGAGAGTTAGATTCAGCTCTTAGGGCTAACGGGGGTCAAGGAATATGGGAAGAAAGCAGGAACGGGGTACTGATTTTGGATGGTCAGCCATGATCATATTGAATGGCGGTGCTGGCTCGAAGAGCCAAATGGCCTACTCCTGCACCTATTTTCTGTGTTTATGTCAGGCCAGCCAAAGTTAAACGGAAACAGCTCGAAATATAGGAATTAAAATACATGGGGGTTGGGGAGATGGAGAGAGAGAGCGTGGTGGTCGCATCGAACTACAAGCCAAAGGTAGCCGTGGATTTCAGCTGTAAACATTGGTGGCCGAGGTCGATTTGAAATTGTCGGTTACCTGGGAAGTATGTTGGGTCTGAAATGAAATCAACAGGAATATTGATCAGTTACTCCATCGGAAGCGGCACGGTGGCGCAGCGGTAGAATTGCTGCCTCACAGCGCCAGAGACCTGGGTTCGATCCCGACTACGGGTGCTATCTGTACGGAGTTTGCACGTTCTCCCCGTGACCTGCGTGGGTATCCTCCGGGTGCACCGGTTTCCTCCCACACTCCAAAGACCTACAGGTTTGTAGGTTAATTGGCTTGGCAGAATTGTAAATACTCCGTAGTGTGTGTAGGATAGTGTTAGTGTGCTGGGATCGCTGGTCAGCGCGGACTCGGTGGGTTGAAGGACGTGTCTCTAAACTAAACTAAACTCTTGAGACGTTGCTTGGCTCCCAGTCTCCCTGTTCACCCTGACGCTTGGTGCTAACGGTTATAGTGAACAGTTGCCTGGCAGCTGAGACACCTCGGTGTAGAAGCACAGTGGGGACTTTGTCTCTCGAGACAAAGACACTGTAGGGAATTAGTCTTTTGCAGAATGTGACATTATATAAATTACCGTAACTTATTAGATGGAATTACCAACCATTTTTTGGTATCTTAGAGAGAGACTCTGAGACACAGAAGCAAATATCAAACTGTGTAGGATGGAACTGCAGGTGCTGGTTTAAGAAGGGTCTGAAGAAGGGTCTCGACCTGAAACGTCACCCATTCCTTCTCTCCCGTGATCAGCCATGATCACAATGAATGGTGGTACTGGCTCAAAGGGCCGAATGGCCTCCTCCTGCACCTATTTTCTATGTTTCTATTTATGTTTCTATGCTGCTGTTGATATCACCCACTATGATATGAACAGCAGAGTTACGCCAGCATCTTGAGCAAATATCAAGATCTAGGTTTGGTTAACTAGAGGAATGGTGAGAATCATTGCTCAAGTGATGACCATTTTCCATCTGTGAGTCACATTGGGAGATACAGCACTGCAACAGGCCCTTCGGCCCTCCGAGTCCATGCTGACCTTCAACCACCCCTTTACACCAACCTTATACCAATCTAATACAACGTTATTGTCTGCATATTGTCATCAATTCCCCCTCGGGTCTACCACTCCCGACACACCAGGGGCAATTTACAGAGGGCCAATTAACCTACAAACCCGCACGTCTTTGAGACGTGGGAGGAAACCCACGCGGTCATGGGGAGAAAGTGCAAACTCCGTACAGACAGCACCCGTAGTCTGGATTGAATTGACAACTCTACCGCTGCGCCAATGTGCCACCGCTCTGAGCGGTATCTCTCACTTAAAACAAAGGCACTCAGACGCACCTTCCCCCCAAACCTCCCCTTCTTCCCAGCCACTATCTGGCCTTCTCTCCCTCCCTCCACTGCCTCAATAGGTGTCTCTGGTAACATCGGCTAGACTCACCTGTTTGACGACGGCGCTGGTGGAGGAGGCGGTGCTATTGCAAAGTCGTTTACGTAACTCGGTGCGAATCTGTTGGGTGGAGAAAGGACAGTGAACAGGCGGAGTGATCTCACGGCAGGCAGCTATCTTCTCTCCTACACACTAGGTTCATGTTGAGATACCCACCCCCCCTACTGGTTCCGTTTTTAGTTTAGTTCAGAGATCCATCGCGGAAACAGGCCCTTCGGCCCACTGAGTCCATGCCGACCAGCGATCATCCCGTACACTAGCACTATCCTACACACACTGGGGACAATTTACAATCCTTGTGTTTAAGAAGGAACTGCAGATGCTGGAAAATCGAAGATACACAGAAATGCTGGAGAAACTCAGCGGGTGCAGCAGCATCTATGGAGCGAAGGAAATAGGAACGTTTTTCGGGCCGAAACCCTTCCTTACCGAGCCAATTAATCTAAAAGCTTGTACTGTACATCTTTGGAGTGTGGGAGGAAACTGGAGAAAATGCTCGCGGTCACGGGGAGAACACATACAGTCAGCACCCGAGGTCAGGATTGAACCCAGATCTCTGGCGCTGTGAGGCAGCAACTTAACCGCTGTGCCACCGTGCCGCCTTATGCCCCTGTCCCACTTAGAAAACCTGAACGGAAACCTCTGGAGACTTTGCGCCCCACCCAAAGTTTCCGTGCGGTTCCCGGAGGTTTTTGTCAGTCTCCCTACCTGCTTCCACTACCTGCAACCTCCGGCAACCACCTGCAACCTCCGGGAACCGCACGGAAACCTTGGGTGGGGCGCAAAGTCTCCAGAGGATTCCGTTCAGGTTTCCTAAGTGGGACTGGGGCATTAATGCGTTCCCACCAGCAAAAATGACTGATGAAGGCCCAAGTTCCAAAAGCCTCCATGACGACCCTATCAACCTGTGACGCCACTTTTAAAGAGCTGTGTACCTGCACTCTTAGACCCCTCTTCTCTACCACATTCTCCAGAGCCCCGACATTCACTGTGCCCCGTGAAGATCATGCCCTGCTTTGACTTCCGAAAATGCAACACCTCATATTTATCTGTATTGACCGTTAACCATTCCTCCCGCAACTGATCGAAATCCCGCTGCAATTTCTTATGACCATCTTCGTTATCCACGATGCCGCCAACTTCAGTGTCATCTGCAAACTTGATATTTAAGAAAGAACTGCAGATGCTGGAGAAATCGAAGGTAGTTGAGGCCAGTTCATTGGCTATGTTTAAGAGGGAGTTAGATGTGGCCCTTGTGGCTAAAGGGATCAGGTGGTATGGAGAGAAGGCAGGTACAGGATACTGAGTTGGATGATCAGCCATGATCATATTGAATGGCGGTGCAGGCTCGAAGGGCACCTATTTTCTATGTTTCTAGACAAAAGTGCTGGAGAAACTCAGCGGGTGAGGCAGCATCTATGGAGCGAAGGAAATAGGTGATGTTTCAGTCTGAGGAAGGGTCTCGACCCGAAACGTCACCTATTCCTTCGCACCATAGATGCTGCCTGACCCGCTGAGTTAATCCAGCATTTTTGTCTATCTGCAAACTTGATAATCATGCCTTGTACATTCTCATCCAAATCGTTGCTATACAGCGCTATGAACAGCAATGGGCCCAGCACCCATCCCCGAGTCTAAGGCCTCCAGTCTGTAAAATATCCTTCCACCATCTCCCTCTGCCTCATTTCATGAAGCCAATTCTCTAGTCTAGCCCATCGGGCCTTCTCTCCCAGCATCCCACCATTAGGGGGCGACACATGGCAGCATCCGCACAGGTTGACTTCAGTATCTGGGATTATTGACAATGGAGCGAACCTGTTTGTTGGCCAGGCAGTGGAGGACAAAGATGAAAAGGCCTTGGAAACTGTTGATCGCGGTGAAGATGTAGGCCATGGCGATGGTATTGTTGTTGAAATGAAAGATGCCAAAGATCCAGGTGCCACCCAAGAGCACGAGCTGGCCCACTGCAGTATACGTGAATGATCTGCAATGAGGAAGGAACATCAGCAAGGTGTCTCTGATAGTCATCGAGACCTTCTTTCCTCTATAGTTACAGCAGAGATTTAATTTAGTTTAGAGATGGAACGAGGAAACAGGCCCTTCGGCCCACTGAGTCCGCGTCAAGATGGCATATGCTATGTTTGTCGTCATTGGTCACGCATTGAGCACAAGTGTTAGGACGTCAGCTTTATAGGACATTGGCTTACTTTAACAAAGATAGATACAAAATACTGGAGTTATGCCCCTGTCCCACTTAGGAAACCTGAACGGAAATCTCTGGAGACTTTGCGCCCCACCCAAGGTTTCCGTGCGGTTCCCGGAGGTTTTTGTCAGTCTCCCTACCTGCTTCCACTACCTGCAACCTCCGGCAACCACCTGCAACCTACGGGAACCGCACGGAAACCTTGGGTGGGGTGCAAAGTCTCCAGAGGTTTCCGTTCAGGTTTCCTAAGTGGGACAGGGGCATAACTCAGCAGATCAGGCAGCATCTCTGGAGAGAAGGAACAGTCTGATGAAGAGTCTCGACCAGAAACATCACCTACTTCTTTTCTCCAGAGTTGACGATGACTCTACGACATTTGGGTGTGTATCTGGATAGTTTAGTTTAGTTTAGAGATACAACGCGAAAACCATTCGGCCCACAGAGACTGTGCCGACCAGCGATCCCCGCACACTAGCACTATCCTACACACACTAGGGACAATTTACATTTACACCAAGCCAATTAACCTACAAACCTGTACGTCTTTGGAGTGTGGGAGGAAACCAAAGATCTCGGAGAAAACCCAAGCAGGTCACGGGGAGAACGGACAAACTCCATATAGACAGCACCCTTAGTCGGGATGGAACCCGGGTCTCTGGCTCTGTAAGGGCTGTAGGAAGGCAACTCTAACGCTGCGCCACCGTGCCACCCTTCCCTATCCTCTATGACATGGAGAAGTGTTCCATCTTAGAGGTTTTCCCATTCCTGATTCAGTGTGTGGACTCGATGTTCAAAGAAACGAGGGATCGCAGTCTGCTGATGTTTAGGTTAGAGATACAGCATGGAAACAGGCCCTTCAGCCCACTGTGTCCGTGCCGACCAGTGATCACCCATTCACACCAGTTCTCTGCTCCCCCACTTTCTCATCCGCTCCCTACACACAAGGGGCAACTTACAGAAGGCTGATTAGCCGACAAACATGCACGTCTTTGGGAACTGGGAGGAAACCGGAGCAGCCGAGATTTCCCGGTCACAGGGAGAACGTGCAAACTCCACACACACAGACAGCACCCAAGTTCAGGGTCGAACTTGGGACTCTGGTGCCGTGAGGCAGCAGCTCTACCCGCTGCGCCACTGTTGTAGCTGCTTTCCCATTCATTCAGTGATATTTGCTCTGAGGATGAAATCCATTTCATTCAGTGAAGAGGAAACGGCTTGTGAACAACAGTCGATAAAGTGTATAGTTACCTGACTTTCTTGTAGTGCGGCACATCAGTGCTGAGCAAGGAGAATTTATCAGCCAGTTTCCAGATGGTAATGATGAAGAAAATGATATTCAACTATAAATACAAACACCAAGAATTAGTTTTCAACATTGGACAATGTAGAAAGGAACTGCAGATGCTGCTTTACACCAAAGTGCTGGAGTAACTCAGCGGGCCAGGCAGCATCTCTGGAGAGAAGGAACAGGCGACGTTTCGGGTCGAGACCCTTCTTCAGACTGACTGTGTGAAGTTCCTTGAGGTACAGAAGGAAGCGAAACAGTCTATATTTTATTTATTTATTCATGTGTGCATATATTTATATTATAGTAGGTACACACAATTGCTGGGGAAACTCAGCGGGTGCAGCAGCATCTATGGAGCGAAGGAAATAGGCGACGTTTCGGGCCGAAACCCTTCTTCAGACTGATGGGGGGTGGGGAAAGAAAGAAGGAAAAGGGGAGGAGGAGGAGGAGCCCGAGGGCGGGCGGATGGGAGGGTGGGAGGAGACAGCTCGAGGGTTAAGGAAGGGGAGGAGACAGCACGGGCTAGCCAAATTGGGAGAATTCAATGTTAATGCCATAAGGACGCAAGGACCCCAGACGGAATATGAGGTGCTGTTCCTCCAATTTCCGCTGTTGCTCACTCTGGCAATGGAGGAGACCCAGGACAGAGAGGTCGGATTGGGAATGGGAGGGGGAGTTGAAGTGCTGAGCCACCGGGAGGTCAGGTAGGTTATTGAGGACTGAGGGGAGGTGTTCGGCGAAACGATCGCCCAACCTACGCTTGGTCTCATATTATAGTATATGGACACACTGATCTGTTTTGTAGTAAATGCCTACTATGTTCTGTTGTGCTGAAGCAAAGCAAGAATTTCATTGTCCTATCAGGGACACATGACAATAAACTCACTTGAACTTGAACTATTACTCTTTCATTCTATTTGGGGTGGCACAGTGGCTCAGTAGTAGAGTTGCTGCTTCACAGCGCCAGAGACCCGGGTTCGATCCCGACTATGGGTGCTGTCGGCAAGGAGTTTGTACGTTTTCCACGTGACCAAGTGGGCTTTCTCCAAGATCTTTGGTTTCCTCCCACACTCCAAAGGCTTGTAGGTTAATTGGCTTGGGATTAATGTAAATTGTCCCATAGTGTGTGTAGGGTATTGTTAGTGTAGAAGGTACAGGAGCCTGAAATCTGCAACATCTAGGTTCAGGAATAGCTGCCCCATCAGACTATTAAACACAACTTCAAACAAACTCTGAACTATAACAGCCTATTGCACTTTATCAGTTTATTGATGTGTGTATATATATATATTCTATGGTATATGGACACACTGAACTGTTCTGTATTTATGCCTACAATGTTCTGTTGTGCTGCAACAAGCAAGACCTATCTGGGACACATAACAATACACTCTCTCTTGACTCTCTCTTGACTCTTGTGTGCGGGGATCGCTGGTCGGCGCGGGCTTGGTGGCGGGCTGAATGGCCTGTTTCCACGTTGTATCTCTAAACTAAACTAAATGTTGACTCTGAAGAAGGGTTTCGGCCCGAAACGTCGCCTATTTCCTTCGCTCCATAGATGCTGCTGCACCCGCTGAGTTTCTCCAGCAATTTTGTGTACCTTAAATGTTGACTATTGTTTTAACGTATATTTATCCATGGTTTTGTTGTGTCAATCTGCTCGTAAAATCTGCAACAAGTCAAAGTGTCATTGTTTCGTTCATGGCAGTGTAACACTCTGGAGTCATGACTTAAACAGACTTAATTACGAGCTGTCAACTCTGTCACTGTGGCTGCAAAGAATGTCACAGTGTCAGTGGCGTTGAACTTACCCCAATAATGGCACAGATTGGCCCGATAAAAGCCCACACGTATCCAGATGTGATGTTCAACCAGCATCTTGAAAAGGAGAGAATGAGTTTAAATAATTTCAGCATTGACATTGCTTGAAGTATTCAGTTGCACGTAAAACTCCTGGTCGATCCATGCTAGATAACAGCACGGGGAGACTGAGGTGGATAAGATCATGAGGGGTGTAGACAATAGCAATGGGCAAAACAGCACACCAACACCTCCACCTCCTTAGAAAGACTAGGAAGTTCAGCATTCCCCAACAACCCTCACCAAAAAATGTCCCTAGTGTGTGTGTGTAGGGTAGTGTTAATATGCGGGGATCGCTGGTCAGCGCAGACCCAGTGGGCCGAAGGTCCTGTTTCCGTGCTGGATTTCGGAACTAAACTCCAAAGACGCACAGGTTTGTCGCCAAATTGACTTGGTATAAATGTAAAATTGTCTCTAGTGGGTGTAGGATAGTGTTAGTGTGCGGGGATCGCTGGTCGGCGCGGAACCGGTGGGCAGTAGGTCCTGTTTCCACCTTGTATCTCTAAACTAAAACTAAGCCTTAGCAGTAAGACTGTCCCAGCTAGGCGCACCATCAAATAACGGATGAGGATTTGAACTCCACACTTACATTTTTCTGTCGTAGGCATCCATGCTGATGCTCGCCACGGGGATAACGATGATGAGAGGCGCACCATAGCCGACCAGGAAGAGGTAGGTTTTGCGAAGACTCCGTGAGTGGAAGACCTTCACCACCATGAGGTAAAGCTGCACCCCCTCCAGCAGCATCCAAGCAAAGCACGCCAGGAACAGGTAATGGAGCAAAATGGCCACAATCATGCATAGCATCTGGAACAAACGGATAGTCAGTACGCTCACGCCTGCCTGATCTCTCCCGCTTGAATTCCCCCGACCATTCCCACACCGACCTTTCTGTCCAGGGCCTCCTCCACTCTCAGAGTGAGGCCAAACGCTAATCGGAGCAACAGCACCTCATTCCCGCTTGTGCAGCTCATATCCCAGGGGTAGGCATGTTGATATCTCTAACTTCAAGCAGCCCCTGCACCACCTCTCTCTCCAACTCTCCAAGATAAGAATGATCCCAGGAATTAGTAGGTTAGCCTATGGTGAGCTTTTGAGGGCACTGGGCCTGTACTCGCTGGAGTTTAGAAGTATGAGGGGGGACCTCATTGAAACGTACAGAATAGTGAAAGGCTTTGATAGAGTGGATGTGGAGAAGATATTTCCACTATTGGAACAGTCTAGGACTAGAGGCCATCACCTCAGAATTAAAGGACATTATTTTATGGAGATGAGGAGAAATGTCTTTAGTCAGAGGGTGGTGAATCTGTGGAATTCTTTGCCACAGATGGCTGTGGAGGCCAAGTCAGTGGATAGCTTTAAGGCAGAGATTGATAGATTCTTGATTAGTGCAGGTATCAGGGGTTATGGGGGGAAGGCAGGGGAATGGGGTTAGGAGGGAGAGATAGATCAGCCATGATTGAATGGCAGTGCAGACATGATGGGCCGAATGGCCTAATTCTGCTCCTACACCTTGTGAACTAGCTCTCAGTAGCCATATTCCCAGCCAGCTGTAGTAGTACTGCTTGTGTTGTGTGTGTTGTACAGGCCGTCTCTTGCAGTTGTGGCTCTGTGTGTGTGTGTGTGCGTGTGTGATGGCAGATCTACCAACATGAAGCACAGCAAAGGATTTGCATGTGTACTGGTGCATAACACACGTTGTGCCAGGCAACCTGACACCATTATTTACTGAGGATGACGTGTCTAACACACAACCCACGACAGGCAAAGTGTGTGGGAAGGAACTGCAGATTCCCAGGTTCAAACCGAAGATAGACACAAAGTGCTGGAGTAACTCAGCGGGACAGGCAGCAGCTCTGGAGAGAAGGAATGGGCGACGTTTCGGGTCGAGACCCTTCTTCAGACTGAAAGTCAGGGGAAAAGGAAACAAGAGATGTAGACGATGATGTAGAGAGAGATATAGAACAATGAATGAAAGATATGCAAAAACGTAATGATGATAAAGGCTATTGTTAGCTGTTTGTTTGGTGTGAACGAGAAGCTGGTGCGACTTGGGTGGGGGAGGGATGGAGGGAGAGGGAATGCAGGGGTTATTTAGTTAGATAAATCAATATTCATATCACTGCCTTCCAGGGATGGCGGGACTGTCATATAATGAAAGAATGGAGCGGCTGGGCTTGTATTCACTGGAGTTTAGAAGGATGAGAGGATATGGTAGAGAAACATATAAAATTATTAAGGGATTGGACACGCAAGATGTAGGAAACATGTTCCCGATGTTGGGGGAGTCCAGAACCAGGGGTCACAGTTTAAGAATAAGGGTGTAGGACATTTAGAACAGAGATGAGGAAAACCTTTTTCATCCAGAGAGTTGTGAATTTGTGGAATTCTCTGCCACAGAAGGCAGTGGAGGCCAATTCGTTGGATGCATTCAAAAGAGAGTTGGATAGAGCTCTTAGGGCTAGCGGAATCAAGGGATATGGGGAGAAGGCAGGAACGGGGTACTGATAGTGGATGATCACATTGAATGGCGGTGCTGGCTCAAAGGGCCGAATGGCCTATTCCTGCACCTATTTAGTTCTATGTAAGCTGCCCAAGTGGAATATGAGGTGCTTGCGATGCTTGGCGTTTAGCCTCACTCTGACAATGGAGGAGGCCTTGGACAGAAAGGTCAGTGTGGAAATGGGAAGGAGAATTAAAGTGTCCAGCAACAAAGGGCATAGTTCCACACAGTGTTAGCAGAACACACAAAACTGTCCAGTGCACCTTACAACCAGGAGAGGGAGCTCCTGAGCCACAACCGTGACTCCGAAGCAGAAGCTACCTGTGTAGGAAGGAACTGCAGATGCTGGTTTACACCGAAGATAGACACAAAATGCTGGAGTAACTCAGCTGGTTCAGGCAGCATCTCTGGAGAGAAGGATTTTGTGCAGTACTCTATTCTACATTTTCCTTGATCTCTATCTCTTTTGATGTATCGTTTTTCCACCTTACCCTTCCTTATCTCTGTGCCTCCCGCTCCCCTGACTCAGTCTGAAGAAGGGTCTGGACCCTGAAATGTCACCCATTCCTTCTCTCCAGAGATGCTGCCTGCCCCGCTGAGTTACTCCAGCATTTTGTGTATCTTCAGCAGAATTGACTTGTTGAGCCACGAGTGGCCCTAAAATGGCCCCCAAACACTCAGCAGGTCAGGCAACGATTGTGGAGAGGGAAACACCGTTGATTTTGTGGGGTTTTTCCAGCATGTTCTGTTTTACACCACTTCAGTGTTGGTCATCTTTGTGAAGGAAAGATGTTGTAAAGCTGGAATGGGTGCGGAGAAGGTTGACGAGGTTATGAGGTATTGAGCTGTAGAGAGAGATAGGGCAGGCTAGGACTTTATACCATGGATGCATGGTTTTACAGAGGTGTATAAGATCTATAAGATGTAGGAGTGGGTGGCACGGTGGCGCAGCGGTAGAGTTGCTGCCTCACAGCACCAGAGTCCCAGGTTCCATCCTGACTACGGGTGCTGTCTGTACGGAGTTTGTATGTTTTCCCCATGACCTGCGTGGGTTTTCTCCGGGTGCTCCAGTTTCCTCCCACACTCCAAAGACGTACAGGTTTGCAGGTTTATGGGCTTGGTATAAATGTAAACGATCCCTAGTGTGTGTAGGATAGTGTTAGTGTGCGGGGATCACAGATTTGATGGGCCGAATGGCCTGTTTCCGAAAATGTATCTCGAAAAAAAAAAAAAAAAATTGTATCTGCCATTCTTGCGAACATACCTCATTGGTAACTTTGATAGAATTGATGAGAAAGAGGAGTTCTGCCAGGAACATCGTCAGGCAGAGTTGTTTGTGGATTGTGATCCGAACACTGCTGATCGAACGGCAGTAGGTGAAAATAACCATCGACATAAACAGGCAGATCAGTGACAGAGTTATTCCAACATAGGTGATAATTTCCAGATTCCTCTCATGGACAGCCTTAGAAAGGAAGCAGAAAGAATTGTCCATTGAAATATATTATAATCCAAATTAACTCCTATCACTTTGTTTAGTTTAGTTTAATAATAATAATAATGGATGGGATTTATATAGCGCCTTTCTAATACTCAAGGCGCTTTACATCGCATTATTCATTCACTCCTCAGTCACACTCGGTGGTGGTAAGCTACATCTGTAGCCACAGCTGCCCTGGGGCAGACTGACGGAAGCGTGGCTGCCAATCTGCGCCTACGGCCCCTCCGACCACCACCAATCACTCACACACATTCACACACACGCAAAGGTGGGTTAAGTGTCTTGCCCAAGGACACAACGACAGTATGCACTCCAAGCGGGATAGAGATACAAGTTTAGAGATACAGCGCGGAAACAGGCCCTTCGGCCCGCCGAATCTGTGCCGACCAGTGATCCCCGCACACTAACATTGTCCGACACAAAGTTTACAATTTTTACTGAAGCCAATTAACCGGCAAAGCTTTACGTCTTTGGAGCGTGGGAGGAAAACTTGGAGTGTGTACCCGGAGAAAAGCCACATAGGTCAAGTGCAAACGTTTTTTTATTTTATTGTCCTGTAGAGTGTAAAGTTTGTGGTGGGTTTTTGACTGTGTATGTGTGGGGGGGGGCGGGGGAGTGGGTGGGGGAAACTTTTAAATCTCTTCCCTGTACGGGGACCCGTCCTTTTCCCTGTCGGGTCTCCGTTGACGTTGGGGCCTAGCATCGTGGAGCGGCCTCCAACCGGAACGACCTGGGGGCTCAAGTCACGGAGCCTGCGGAGCTGCGGACCTACCATCGTGGAGCTGGCCGGCTTCGGAGTCTGGAGAGTTCGGAGCGTGGAGAGCTGCGGTGGCGCGCGGCTGCGACCCGACTCCGGTGGATGGTGACACCGGGAGCTCGCGGGTCCCCGGTGGGAGACCGCTTTACGGAGCACCAGCAGCGGCGACTTCTCCCGCCTGAATTGCGGGGTTGAGAGTGACCTGGAGCGGGGCCTTACATCGCCCGGCGCGGCTTTAAATGGCCGCGGACTTGCTAGCGCCCGCCGGGGGCTTTGACTTTGACTTCGGGAGAGGAATGGAGAGCAGGGGAGAGACATGACTTTGCCTTCCATCACAGTGAGGAGGAGATTCACTGTGATGGATGTTTGTGTAAATTGTGTTGGTGTGTGTCTTGGTTCTTTTCCTGTATGGCTGCAGAAACCAAATTTCGTTTGAACTTCATGTGAGGTTCAAATGACAAATAAACGGTATTGTATTGTATTGTATTGTATAACTATATACAGACAGCACTCGTGGTCAGGATCGAACCCGGGTCTCTGGCGCTGTAAGGCAGCATCTCTCCGCTCCGACACCGTGCCAACCAACCACAGCTCAACAAGTGACGCCCAGGAGTCACAGAGCACAGAAACAGGCCCTTCAGCCCAACTTGTCCATGCAGACCCGCATGCCCCACCCACATTTGTCCCATATCACTCTAAACCTTTCCTATCCATGTATTTGTCCAACTGCTTTTTAAATGCTTTTTTCGATTGAGACACTTATTTGGCCTCTGCAAATTGCCTCTGGTTTATAGGGAGTGGGAAAGTGGGATAACATAGATCATTGTGCAGGCTATCGATGATCGAAGTGGACTCGGTGGGCTGAAGTACCTGTTTCCATGCTGTATCTCGCAACTAAACTTCCTATATTCCCTTTAAATACATGGGGCGGCACAGTGGCACAGCGGTAGAGTTGCTGCCTTACAAAGCCAGAGACCTGGGTTCGATTCTGACCACTGTGGGATGCTGTGGGGAAGATTGGACGTTCTCCTCGCGACCTGCGTGGGTTTTCTCCGGGCGATTCAGTTTCCTCCCACACTCCAAAGACGTACAGGTTTGTAGGTTAATTGGCTTCGGTAAAATTGTAAATTGTCCCTAGAGTGTGTTGGATAGTGTTAGTGTGCGGGGATCGCTGGTCTGCGCGGGCCCGTTGGGCCAAAGGGCCCTTTTCCGCGCTGTATCTCTAAACTAAACTAAACAACAGGCCCCACTTCCTGTAAACACACCAACCCCCCACTTCCTGTGCTCTCCAAAAACACCAGGGCCCACTTCCTGTGCTCTCCAAAAACACCAGGGCCCACTTCCTGTGCTCTCCAAAAACGCCAGGGCCCACTTCCTGTGCTCTCCAAAAACACCAGGGTCCACTTCCTGTGCTCTCCAAAAACACCAGGGCCCACTTCCTGTGCTCTCCAAAAACACCTGGGCCCACTTACTGTTCTCCCCAAAAACGCCAGGGCCCACTTCCTGTGCTCTCCAAAAACACCAGGGCCCACTTCCTGTGCTCTCCAAAAACACCAGGGCCCACTTCCTGTGCTCTCCAAAAATGCCAGGGCCCACTTACTGTGCTCTCCAAAAACACCAGGGTCCACTTCCTGTGAACTCCAAAAACACCAGGGCCCACTTCCTGTTCTTTTTTAACACAGCAGGGCCCACTTCTTGCGCTCTCTAAACACAGCAGGGCCCACTTCCTGTGCTCTCCAAAAACACCAGGGCCCACTTCCTGCGCTCTCTAAACACAGCGGGGCCCATTTCCTGTGCACTCTAAGGCGGCTTAATCACTCAATGGACCCCTCGTGATTTGAACCTGGGTTGTATCGACCCCACCTCTTCCCTTGTGATGCTCAAACAGTACAGGCCTTACCGGGATTGGAGTCCGTGAAAGCAGCACAGAGAAGCTGGTCAGATGCATACACTCGCAGGTTGTGGAATTCTGGTCTGATTTAACCAAACTGCACCCATAAGTTGCCCAGCTAGACTTCGTCTTGTTCCAGAAAACACACGAATCCGTCATCCCTGTTTTATTCTGCAGAAAAAAGAGAGAGGAAAGATGATTAAATAATTTGTTCAATTAATTGCTAACTAATTAAACTTGACAGTTTCCAATGGTAAACAATGCAGTTTGCAGAACACTTCACTGTGTTCAGTGTTTTAATCCTCCTTGATGCCATTCACATTGAGCAATGTTCTTCCGTAAAAGACGTGTCTTATTGAAGCCTTAATCTTCTTCCCCCCCTCCCCCCCAACTCATCTCCCTATTAACAAAAAAATAAACTTTGGAGCACCATTTTGGACAGCCCAGTGGCAGGTTCGATCCCGACTACGGGTGCTGTCTGTACGGAGTTTGTACGTTCTCCCTGTGACTGTGTGGGTTTACTCCAAAATCTTCAGTTCCCTCCCACTCTCCAAAGACGTACAGGTATGTAGGTTAATTGGCTTGGTATAACACTAAACGTAAAAGACTATCCTACACACACTGGGGATAAGTGGGGATTGCTGGTCAGTGTGGACTCGGTGGGCTGAAGGGCATTTTTCCGTGCTGTATCTCGAAACTAAACTGAACTAAATTCTTAACTATCTGCACATTGGAAGCTGTCAGAGGAGGTTGTATACGTTAGTTCAGTCTAGAGATTCAGTGCGGAAACAGGCCCTTCGGCCCACTGTGTCCGTGCCAACCAGCCATCCCCGCATACTAACACTATTCTACACACACTAGACAATAGACAATAGACAATAGGTGCAGGAGTAGGCCATTCGGCCCTTTTGAGCCAGCACTGCCATTCAATGTGATCATGGCTGATCATCCATAACCAGTACCCCGTTCCTGCCTTCTCCCCATATCCCCTGACTTAAAGATAGCGATCTTTAAGAGCCCAATCTAACTCTCTCTTGAAAGTATCCAGAGAACCGGCCTCCACTGCCCTCAGCGGCAGAGAATTCCACAGACTCACATCTCTCTGTGAGAAAAAGTGTTTCCTCGTCTCAGTTCTAAATGGCTTACCCCTTATTCTTAAACTGTGGCCCCCTGGTTCTGGACTCCCCCAACATCGGGAACATGTTTCCTGCCTCTAGCGTGTCTAAACCCTTAATGATCTTATATGGGACAATTTACAATTATACCAAGCCAATTAACCAACAAACCCGCACATTTGTGGAAGGAAAGGGAGTGTGGAAGGAAACCGGAGATCCCAGAGAAAACCCACGCAGGTCATGAGAAGAAAGTACAAACTCCGCACAGACAGCACCCATAGTCAGTATGGAACCCGGGTCTCTGGCGCTGTGAGGCAGCAACTCTACCGCTGCGCCACCCCTGTTAAAGGACATGGTTGAGGTGGTACTATGAAAGCTTTTAACAGATAACTGGACAGGGATAGAAAGGGTTTAGAAGGATATGGGTTAAATGTGGGAATGTGGGACTAGCTTGGACAGGATATCTTGGTCAGCATGGCTGAATTGGGCCGAAGAACCTGTGTCCGTACAGCATTATTCTCTATGAATCTAATAGGACTGGACATTCAGCACCTTAGCACAGTGGCAGAATTGGCAGACCTACAGCACCAGAGACCCAGGTTTGATCCTGACCTCGGGGCGCTGTCTGTGTGGAGTTTGCACCTTCTCCCTGTGATCTACGTGGGTTTTCTCCGGGTGCTCCGGTTTCCTCCCGCACTCCAAAAACGTGTGAGTTTGGTTAATTGACTTTTAAATTGCCCCCAATGTGTAGGACGTGGCTGCAAAAGTGGGGTAATTGTGTTTAGGAGGCTTTTAGATAGGAAGTGCAGGGAATGAATGGATATGGTTCATATACAGTCAAGTCAAGTCAAGTTTATTCGTCACATACACATACGAGATGTGCAGTGAAATGAAAAGTGGCAATGCTCGCGGACTTTGTGCAAAAAGACAAACAAACAAACAACCAAAGAAACTACAAACAGAATGGAACAGAATCACATATTCTTTTCCATATTAAATATTGTGGGCGGAAGGAAAAAGGGAAAAAAACAGCAATTAAAAAAAAAGCAGTAGAGTGGTTCAGTAAAGTTAGTCCCTGGTGAGATAGGAGTTTACAGTCCCAATGGCCTCTGGGAAGAAACTCCTTCTCAACCTCTCCGTTTTCACAGCATGGCAACGGAGGCGTTTGCCTGGCCGTAGCAGCTGGAACAGTCCGTTGCAGGGGTGGAAGGGGTCTCCCATGATTTTATTGGCTCTGGAGTTGCACCTCCTGATGTATAGTTCCTGCAGGGGAGCAAGTGAAGTTCCCATAGTGCATTCGGCCGAACGTACTACTCTCTGCAGAGCCTACTTGTCCTGGGCAGAGCAATTCCCAAACCAGATTGTAATATTTCCGGACAAAATGCTTTCCACAGCTGCTGACTATAAGTGGATTACAGGTGGATTAGATTATTTTAACTAGGCCTCATGTTTGCACAAACATTGTGGGCCGAAGGGCCTGTTGCTTCGCTGTACTGTTCCACGTTCTACGTTCCAAGTAACATGGATAGGTGACGTTTTGGGTTGGGACCCTTCTTCAGACTGATTGCAAGGTTGTGTGGTGGTGGGGGGGGGGGGGGGGGGGGGGGGGGGGGAGGCGGGGGGCGATAGCTAGCAGAGTGGAAGGGCAGGACAGAGCATGGCAGATCATAGGTGAACACAGCTGAGGGGGATGGTTGGACAAAGACCAGAGATGAACACATACAAAATATGTGTGACAAAAGGATTCAGTTTGTGAGACAAGGTAGTGCAGCAGTAGAGCTGCTGCCTCAGACACCCGGGTTTGATCCCGACCACGGGTGCTGTCTGTAGGTGGTTAGTACGTTGTCCCCGGGACCGCGTGGGTTTTCTCCGGATGCTCTGGTTTCCTCCCACGCTCCAAAGACGTGCAGGTTTGTAGCTTAATTGGCATGTAAAAAATTGTAAATTGTCCCTAATATGTAGGATATAGTGCGGGGGATATAGTGCGGAGGGGAGATTGCTGGTCGGCACAGGATTCCTTCTCTCCATAGATGCTGCCTGTCCCGCTGAGTTACTCCAGCTTTTTGTATCTATCTTTGGTTTAAACCAGCATCTGCAGTTCCCTCCTACACAAGCAAGAATGGGGTACTGATTTTGGATGATCAGCCATGATCATATGAACGGCGGCGCTGGTCTGAAGGGCCGAATGGCCTACTCCTGCATCTATTTTTCTATGTTTCTTTCTATGTTTCTAACCAACCTGGTTGAGCTTCATACGCAAGGTGATGGGAGAAGATAGTTGCACTGACTCCGATTTGCCGATGCTAATTTCCACCACATCCGATCCCACCATTGACTTGTCTTCAGACGTGTCGGTAGTGAGGGCATGACCTTTTGTGAACGTCGAGGCACTGACGGCGATGATGAAAATATAGACAAGATCTGTACAACGGGCAAAAATGAGATGGAGAGCACTAGGAAACATTAAGGGCGTCACAGTGGCGCAGCGGGTAGAGCTGCTGCCTCACAATGTCAGAGACAAGGGGTTCAATCCTGACTACGGGTGCTGTCTGTACGGAGTTTGCACATTCTCTCTGTGACCGCGTGGGTTTACTCCGGGCGCTCCGGTTTCCTCCCACACTCCCAGAGACGTGCGGGTTTGTAGGTTAATTGGCCCTCTGTAAATTGCCCCCTAGTGTGTAGGGAGTGGATGAGAAAATGGGATAACATACTTCAATATACACATAAATAAGTGTGTATAATTTGAGTATAGGAGCAGGGAGGTTCTACTGCAGTTGTACTGGGTCTTGGTGAGACCACACCTGGAGTATTGCGTACAGTTTTGGTCTCCTAATCTGAGGAAAGGCATTCTTGCCATAGAGGGAGTACAGAGAAGATTCACCAGACTGATTCCTGGGATGGCAGGACTTTCATATGAAGAAAGACTGGATAGACTCGGCTTGTACTCGCTAGAATTTAGAAGATTTCGGGGGGATCTTATACAAACTTACAAAATTCTTAAGGGGTTGGACAGGCTAGATGCAGGACGATTATTCCCGATGTTGGGGAAGTCCAGAACAAGGGTTCACAGTTTAAGGATAAGGGGGAAATCCTTTAGGACCGAGATGAGAAAATCATTTTTTACACAGAGAGTGGTGAATCTGTGTAATTCTCTGCCACAGAAGGTAGATGAGGCCACAGTTCATTGGCTTTATTTAAGAGGGAGTTAGATGTGGCCCTTGTGGCTGAAGGGATCAGGGGATATGGAGAGAAGGCAGGTATGGGAAACTGAGTTGGAAGATCAGCCATGATCATATTGAATCTCGCTCATTGGATCAAATATTGCTAATTTTCAGAATAGGTCATCTATGACTAAACAGAAATTAACAATTGAATATAAAGCACATTCAGGCTCGAAGGGCCGAATGGTCTACTCCTAAACCTATTTTCTATGTTTCTATGTTTCTATAACATAGAACTAGTGTGAACGGGTGATCGATGGTCGGTGTGGTCTCGATGGGCCGAAGAAGACTGCTGTATCGTTCAATCAATCAACAAATACATTACCAGGATGTGGTCCTTTAAACGCATCCCATTTCATTTCAATGGCTGCATTTTCTGTTGATAATTTTGCTGGTTCACTGGGTAAATTTTTTCTATTTGCTGCTTGTAGAACAACTTCTAAAATAAAACATAATTCGTTAGTGGATTTTTGCCCTAAAACCCAGGAGCATGGCTGTTCCTACTAAACATCAGTTCGAGTGTGAAGAAGGGTCTCGACCCAAAACGTCACCCATTCCTTTTCTCCAGAGATGCTGCCTGTCCCGCTGAGTTACTCCAGCATTTTGTGTTTGTCTTCAGTTCCCCTTGCTCAGACTGGACCCACACCATCACTATTTTGAATGTTTAGTTTAGTTTAGTTTAGTTTAGTTTAGAAATACAGCACGGAAACAGCCCTCAGAGTCTGCACTGACTAGTGATCCCCGCACACTTACACTATCCTACACACACTAGGGACAATTTACATTTATACCTAGCCAATTAACCTACAAACCAACTAACTCACGTGCTGAGTTACTCCAGCATTTTGTATCTACCTTCGATTTAAACCAGCATCTGCAGTTCTTTCTTACACATTTAATCTACAAACCTGTTCAGTTCAGTTTAGTTTATTGTCACGTGTACTGAGGTACAGTGAAAAGCTTTGGTTGTGTGCTATCTAGTCAGCAGAAATACAATACATGATTACAGTTGAGTGTATAGATTCATCAAACCCGGGTCTCTGGCGCTGTGAGGCAGCAGCTCTACCCGCTGCACCACCCTGCCGACCGCATATCCTCGCGGGTAATAGGTGAACACTGGCGACAGGAGGGGGGCGGCAGGGCGGGTCGATTGGCGAAGGGGTGGAAAAAGGCGCGATATTTCTTCCTGACTCACCTGAGGACTGAGAAATAACAATTTGTCACATTTACCTATTGTGTCGTGCTTGAATCTTAATTCTCCAAAGGTGGCAGCATCGGATGCTGCCCCCATCAACGTGGTTTGCAATTCTTCCTGTGTTGTATTGTCTGCATCAATTTTCTTTATGATTTCAGTAATTTTCTGTGGAGGGAAGAGAGTTTTCTCAGTGAATTTTGACGGTGTATCTTTGCTTCATGCGTTGGCTTTGCCAGGCACAACCCATCGAGCTCAGCTCACAGCGCTCAGCGTCCACTCTCACACGTGTGGGAAAGAACTGCAGATGCTGGTTTACACTGGAGATAGACACAAAATACTGGAGTAACAGCGGGACAGGCAGCATCTCTGGAGAGAAAGAATGGGTGACATTTCAGGTTGAGACCCTTCATCATCAATGTTTCAGTTTAGTTTATTGTCACGTGTATCAGTCAACAATAGACAACAGGTGCAGGAGTAGGCCATTCGGCCCTTCGAGCCAGCACCACCATTCAATGTGATCATGGCTGATCATCCCCAATCAGTACCCGTTCCTGCCTTCTCCCCATATTCCCTGACTCCGCTATCTTTAAGAGCCCTATTTAGCTCTCTCTTGAAGGAATCCAGAGAACTGGCCTCCACCGCCCTCTGAGGCAGTGAATTCCACAGACTCACAACTCTCTGTGTGAAAAAATGTTTCCTCATCTCCGTTCTAAATGGCTTACCCTTTATTCTTAAACTGTGGCCCCTGGTTCTGGACTACCCCAACATCGGGAACATGTTTCCTGCCTCTAGCGTGTCCAAACCGTTAATAATCTTATGTGTTTCAATAAGATCCCCTCTTATCCTTCTAAATTCCAGAGTATACAAGCCCAGCTGCTCCATTCTATCAGCATATGACAGTCCCACCATCCCGGGAATTAACCTTTGGAACCTACGCTGCACTCCCTCAATAGCAATAATATCCTTCCTCAAATTTGGAGACCAAAACTGCACACAATACTCCAGGTGTGGTCTCACTAGGACACTGTACAACTGCAGAAGGACCTCTTTGTTCCTATACTCAACTCCTCTTGTTATAAAGGCCAACATGCCATTCGCTTTCTTCACTGCCGGCTGTACCTGCATGTTTAATTTCATTGACTGATGAACAAGGACCCCCAGATCCCATTGTACTTCCCTTTTCCCAACTTGAAGCCATTTAGATAATAATCTGCCTTCCTGTTTTTCTACCAAAGAGGATAACCTCACATTTATCCACATTTAACTTCATTTGCCATGCATCTACCCACTCCCCCAACCTGTCCAAGTCACCCTGCATTGTCATAGCATCCTCCTCACAGTTCACACTGCCACCCGGCTTTGTGTCATCTGCAAATTTGCGAATATTACTTGTAATCCCTTCATCTAAATCATTAATATATATTGTAAATAGCTGCAGTCCCAGCCCCGAGCCTTGCGGTACCCCACTAGTCACTGCCTGCCATTCTGAAAGGGACCTGTTAATCCCTATTCATTGTTTCCTGTCTGCCAAACAATTTTCTATCCATATCAGCACTCTACCCCCAATACCATGTGCTCTAATTTTGCCCACTAATCTCCTATGTGGGACCTTATCAAATGCTTTCCGAAAGTCCAGGTACACTACATCCACTGGCTCTCCCTTGTCCATTTCCCTAGAAACATAGAAAATAGGTGCAGGAGTAGGCCATTCGTTCAAGAGACTTTTGGATTGGCACAGGGATATGCAGGGAATGGAGGAGGGATATGAATCACGTGCAGGTAGATCAGAGTTGATTTTGATATCATGGACACTATATATCTGGGGCAGTCTTAAGGGCCTGTCCCACTTTCACAACCTAATTCACAACCTAATTTGAAAACGAAAGAAAACATTGCAGAAAAAGAAGATTTGAGTGTGGCTAACAATATAATGTCATAAGGTGATTAGTGATAGGAGCAGAATTAGGCAATTCAGCCCATCAAGTCTACTCCGCCATTCAATCATGGCTGATCTATCTCTCCCTACTAACCCCATTCTCCTGCCTTCTCCCCATAACCCCTGACACCCGTACTAATCAAAAATCCATCTATCTCAGCCTTAAAAATATCCACTGACATGGCCTCCACAGCCTTCTGTGGCAAAGAATTCCACAGATTCACCACCCTCTGACTAAAGACATTTCTTCTCATCTCCTTCCTAAAAGACCGTCCTTTAATCCTGAGGCTGTGACCTCTAATCCTAGAGGCTCCCACTAATCCCTTTCTCCAAGGCTTAGATGGAACCATATGACTTTAGAAATGCAGCACTGAAACGGGCCCTTCGGCCCATCGAGTTCGCGCCAAACAGCGCCACTAGCACCATCCTACACACAATTTTACCAAAGCCAATTAATTTACAAAGACTATGTCTTTGGAGTGTGGGCAGAGAAAACCCACGCGGTCACGGGGAGAACGTACAGACAGCAGCAGTGGTCAGGATCGAACCCGGGTCTCTGGTGCTGTATAGCAACAATTCTACCACTGTGCCGCCTTTAAAGGCTTCATCATAACCAATTTACCATGTACCAATTGAAAGTAATAAGTATCAATGCCAAAACCCGGGATTGAACCAGGGACCTTTAGATCTTCAGTCTTAAACCCCTGTCCCACGGTACGAGTTCATTCCAAGAGCTCTCCCGAGTTTGCCCTGAATCGGAGATTTACGGTAATGGCCGCTCGTCGGTACTCGGGGCTTTCGTGGACATTTGTCAACATGTTGTAAAATCTTCACGAGTCTTCCCGTGCTTACCTGCCATTAGCGAGTCTTCCCGAGTACCTGCCGTTAGCGTTACGAGCCGCTAAGAGACGTCCCCGAGCTCCGACGTACCCGCTACGTTCATTCTCCGTGCTTACCACGAGCTTGATTTTTTTTTAACTCAGGAGAGCTCTTGGAATGAATTCGTACTGTGGGACAGGGCTTTAACGCTCTCCCAAGTGAGGTATTTTGGCTGATTTACAAAGAAAACAATTTAAATTCTAGTGTGTAGGAAGGAACTGCAGATGCTGGTGTAAACCGACGATAGAGACAAAACACTGGAGTAACTCAGCGGGTCAGGCAGCATCTCTGGAGAGAAGGAGTAGGTGACGTTTTGGGTCAAGACCCTGTCTTTAGACTTCTTTAGACATATATTATACTGAACACAATTTCTTGCACTTAAGCATGAGTGAAACTGACAGTACCAGAATGGATTGAATTTTCTGCAACACAATGATTGTGGAGAATTTGCTGCAGTTGCAGTTGATGGAAGTCTCATTGACAGTCTCGACACATCCAACTGATGACCATGTAGCCGTACAATTTTTAATGACCAAGTAGGCACAGATAACATCTTCTTTCTTCAAACCCTGTTCAAAAAAGAATCAATTGCAAATTAAGAAAGTACTTCTGCATAACGTGATTAATTTTGATGTGAGAATTGCAGGCAAAGGCACTGATCTCAAACAAGTCAGTGGCGCAGCGGTAGAGTTGCTGCCTCACAGCGAGAGAGACCCGGGTTCGATCCTGACCATGGGTGTCGTCTGTACGGGGTTTGTACATTCTCCCTGTGACCTGTGAGGGTTTTCTCCGGGAACTCCGGTTTCCCCCCACACTCCAAGGACGTACAGGTTTGTAGTTGAATTGGCTTTGTGTGATTGTAAATTGCCTCTAGTGTGGGTAGGATAGTAACAATGTGCGGGGATCGCTGGCCGGTGTGAACAGCATTTAAGAAACATTTGGAAATGTACATGGATAGGAAAGGGATAGAGGGTTATGGGCCAAATGCCGGTCAATGGGGCAAGCTTAGATGCAGCATGGACAGGTTGGTTCGGCAACATGAGCGCCCTGGAGAGGAAGAGACTACAAAAAGTAGTAAACACTGCCCAGTCCATCATCGGCTCTGACCTTCCTTACATCGAGGGGATTTATCGAAGTCGCTGCCTCAAAAAGGCTGGCAGTATCATCAAAGACCCACACCATCCTGGCCACACATTCATCTCCCTCCTACCTTCAGGTAGAAGGTACAGGAGCCTGAAGACTGCAACAACCAGGTTCAGGAATAGCTACTTCCCCACAGCCATCAGGCTATTAAACCTGAATATTAATAACCCATTATCTGTTATTTGCACTTTATCAGTTTATTTATTCATGTGTTTTGTAGTCAATGCCTACTGTGTTCTGTGTGCTGAAGCAAAGCAAGAATGTCATTGTCCTATCAGGGACACATGACAATAAACTCACTTGAACTTGAATTTGGGTTGAAGGGCCTATTCCCATCAATGATGCCCATGTGATTTTGTCATTTTGGGCAGGAAAAAAGTGACCTAATAGGTGAAAGATGCAGAGCCCTGAGGTACAGATGGATCTGGTGTAGAATCAACAACATGTTAGCATGCAAGATAGTAGATAAGGAAGAAAAGCAACAGAATGCCAACATTTATTGCCAAGGGAATTGAAGAGATAATTCGGGAGCGTTGTACTTCAGTCAAAGCTGTGATACAATGTGAGGATTTGTTTCAAAGCAAAAGGATTTGAGTATAGGAGCAGGGAGGTTCTACTGCAGTTGTACAGGGTCTTGGTGAGACCACACCTGGAGTATTGCGTACAGTTTTGGTCTCCAAATCTGAGGAAAGACATTCTTGCCATAGAGGGAGTACAGAGAAGGTTCACCAGACTGATTCCTGGGATGGCAGGACATTCATATGAAGAAAGGCTGGATCGACTCGGCTTGTACTCGCTAGAATTTAGAAGATTGAGGGGGGATTTTATAGAAACTTACAAAATTCTTAAGGGGTTGGACAGGCTAGATGCAGGAAGATTGTTCCCGATGTTGGGGAAGTCCAGGACAAGGGGTCACAGTTTAAGGATAAAGGGGGAAGACTTTAGGAACGAGATGAGAAAAACATTTTTCACACAGAGAGTGGTGAATCTCTGGAACTCCCTGCCACAGAAGGTAGTTGAGGCTAGTTCATTGGCTATATTTAAGAGTTAGATGTGGCCCTTGTGGCTAAAGGGATCAGGGGGTATGGAGAGAGGGCAGGTACAGGATACTGAGTTGGATGATCATCCATGATCATATTGAATGGCGGTGCAGGCTCGAAGGGCCGAATGGCCTACTGCACCTATTTTCTATGTTTCTATGTTCTCTATGCTGCATCTGTAGAGGTTTGAGGGAGTCATTGGAGAAATATGTGTACCAAGGGCATCTGTGGTATGGGCAGAGTCATGGAGTTAGGTCAGCGGTCAACCATGTTTAGGCTAGATGTCCCAACCATTCATTGAGACGTATCATACCCACGTACTGAAAAAACCTGTGGCCTCTCGTGATCCAGTAACGTTTGCCATCATTGAGTCATAGGGACATACAGCGTGGAGTCAGGCCCCTCAGCCCAACCTGCTCACGCCGACCAACATGTCCCATCCACACTAGTCCCACCTGCCTGCGTTTCGGCCCAGATCCCTCTAAACTTGAAGATAGACATAAAATGCTGGAGTAACTCAGCGGGACAGGCAGTATCTCTGGACAGTGGGAATGGGTGATGTTTCCGGTCAAGACCCTTCTCCCGACCCTTCGAGAACCTTCGTTCTCCCTCTAAACCTGTCCGATCCATGTACCTGCCCAAGTGTTTCGTAAACGTTGTGAATGTACCTGCCTCAACTACCTCCTCTGGCAGCTTGTTCCATACACCCACTACCCTTTAAGTGAAAAAGTTGCCCCTCAGGTTCCTATTGAATCTTCCCCCCCTATCCCACTCCTACCGCATCTCATCTTAAACCTATGTCCCCCGGTTCTCGATTCCCCCTACTCTGGGTAAAAGACTACATTTGCTCTATCTATTCCTCCCATAATCTCGGAGGGGTAAATAGACAATAGACAATAGACAATAGACAATAGGTGCAGAGGAGGCCATTTGGCCCTTCGAGCCAGCACCACCATTCAATGTGATCATGGCTGATCATCCCTAATCAGTACCCCGTTCCTGCCTTCTCCCCATATCCCCTGACTCCGCCATTTTTAAGAGCCCTATCTAGCTCTCTCTTGAAAGCATCCAGAGAACCGGCATCCACCGCCCTCTGAAGCAGAGAATTCCACAGACTCACCACTCTCTGTGAGAAAAAGTGTTTCCTCGTCTCCGTTCTAAATGGCTTACTCCTTATTCTTAAACTGTGGCCCCTGGTTCTGGACTCCCCCAACATCGGGAACATGTTTCCCGCCTCTAGTGTGTCCATGCCCTTAACAATCTTATATGTTTCAATGAGATCCCCCTTATCCTTCTAAACTCCAGTGTAAAAGCCCAGCCGCTCCATTCTCTCAGCATATGACAGTCCCGCCATCCCGGGAATTAACCTTGTGAACCTACGCTGCACTCCCTCAATAGCAAGAATGTCCTTCCTCAAATTAGGGGACCAAAACTGCACACAATACTCCAGGTGTGGTCTCACTAGGGTCAAGGAAAGAGCGTTCACTTTGCGACTGTATCCACCAAACTTTCCACTACCACGCACAAGCACAAGAAGCGACAAGACAGACACCATTGCATGCAGATGCCGAGAAGTGTATTCAGCTCCTGCTGAACAACTTTCAATCTTGTGTGTGTGGACTCGACATGAAGATGAAGAATCTTGTACATGTACCAGGCACAGAAATACCTTTGTGTTGTTGAAGGTTAGGCTGAATGAATTTTCTTCCACGAATTGCGAAATGTTAGGTGATGTTGTGTTGCTTATCACTAACACCAAGTCAGTGTTGATTGGCAAGGTAATCAGTATACCTCCATTATCGTACAGTATTTGAGGTGCTTTTGCCGATCCAGCCAATTCCAAAAAGATAAAACTAGCATTATTTCCTGTAACAGAAAGGGTTTGAGAATATAATTAATAGGCACCTGTTCTTCCATTGCACTTTAGTGGAGAGACACAAAATGCTGCAGCAACTCAGCGGGGCAGGCAGCATCTCTGGAGAGAAGGAATAGGTGATGTTTCAGGTCGTGACCCTTCTTCGGACTGAGAGTCAAGGGTGAGGGAAAACGAGGGATATGGAAGGGTGAGGTGTGAAAACGAGAGATCAAAGGGGGACGGAGATTAAGAAACATGTAGAATAGATCGTTGTTAGCTGGAGACACTGACAACGAGGCCAAAGTAAGATTTAATCAGGAGGACAGTCAGACTGGGTCGGAGAACTGTCCCGCTGAGTTACTCCAGCATTTTCTGTCTATCTTCGGTGTAAAGGGCTTGGACACGCTTGTTAAGGGCTTGGACACGCTAAAGGCAGGAAACATGTTCCCGATGTTGGGGGAGTCCAGAACCAGGGCCCACAGTTTAAGAGTAAGGAGTAAGCCATTTAGAACGGAGACGAGGAAACACTTTTTCTCACAGAGAGTGGTGAGTGTGGAATTCTCTGCCTCAGAGGGCGGTGGAGGCAGGTTCTCTGGATGGTTTCAAGAGAGAGCTAGATAGGGCTCGTGAAGATAGTGGAGTCAGGGGATATGGGGAGAAGGCAGCAACAGGGTACTGATTGGGGATGATCAGCCATGATCACATCGAAGGGCCAAATGGCCCACTCCTACACCTATTGTCTATTGTCTAAACCAGCATCCGCAGTTCCTTCCTGCACTTTTCGTAGATAAATAAGTTGCCTTAAACTATGGGGAGATCGTGCAAACTCCATACAGGCAGCATCCGTAGTCAGGATTGAACCCGGGTCCCGAGCGCTGCAAGCACTGTAAGGCAGCAACTCTACCGCTGCGCCACCGTGCCGCCTTTGTTGGGACCCTTCTTCAGATTGAACCTATCCATGTTCTCCAGAGATGCCCCCTGACCCGTTAAGTTACTTCAGCACTGTACCATTTTTTTCCGTAAACCAGCATCTGCAGTTCCTTCTGTTGTGCAATGAACCAGATTTGATGAGTGAGCTTAAGGTGAAGGAATCCCCAGGAGGCAGTGATTATAATATAATGGAATTCAATCTGCATTTTGAGAAGCTGAAATTGGATGTCGGTATTCCTGCTGGGTATAGGTGACTATAGAGGCATGAGTAAGAAGCTGGCTGAGGTTGGTTGGAATGGGACCATTATGGGAATGGGAATCGGAACGACAGGACAGTCGGTGGAACAGCACTCAAGTACCTGTCTAACTGTTTCTTAAACGTTGGGATAGCCCCAGCCTCAACTACCTCCTCTGGCAGCTTGTTCCATACACCCACCACACTGTGTGAAAAAGTTACCCCTCAGATTCCTATCTTTTTCCCTTACCCTTAAAATCTTTTCCCCTGCACATTAAATATCTCTTAAATGCTATGATAGTATCTGCATTCTTCCTCTCCGCCAGTCTGTTGCGAGAATACCAAGGGATAGCGGTACAAAAATGTAACTGAATCAGTTCAGTGCGTTGGGTATAAAGCGCTCTCACCTTTAAACATAGTCCTTGGCTGCAGCTTCATTTCCCACCTGCTGCTGCTGTTGCTCAGTGCGATCGTCACCATCCTGTTTTGTGCTCTAATGTTTTTAACTTCTGAAACGTAATTGCCACAATATGATCATTGCTTGCGCCTGTTAGTAAATACAAATTCACACACACACACACACCGCTGTTACCCTGCCGTTACACATCCCACACTGGCGGCACAGTGCCGCAGCAGTGGAGTTGCTGCCTCACCGCGCCATAGGCCCGGGCTCGATCCCGACTTTGTTCCGCTGTCTGTACGAAGTTTGTACATTCTCCGCGTGACTGTGGGTTTCCTCTGGGTGCTCCGGTTTCCTCCCACACTCCAAAGACGTACGGGTTTGTAGGTATATTGGCCCAAGTGTGTAGGATGGTGCTAGTGTACGGGGTGATCGCTGGTCAGCGGACTCAGTGGGCCGAAGGGCCTCGTTTCTGAGCTGTATCTCTAAAGCCAAAAGACAGTCCCGTCCCTGCATGGAACATTGAACGGCTGCAGGAGGCAGAGTGGGTCGGGCGGGCGAGGAGAGGGACGTGGGTCGGAGGGCTGGGCCGGTCGAGGGTGACGGAGGAGGCCCTACAGCAGCCTGGTGCTCGCCTGGATCAGGAGCCTCTCCAGTACATCACGCACGTGGACCGGAGTTTGGACTCCTCGTATTCTTTTGTAAATGGGCCCCAAAATATGATGGCAGGTGCTAGAATTCCACTGTGCAGTGCATACATGACAAGAAAGAACCATTGAACAGTACAGCACAAAAACAGGCCCTTCTGCCCACAATGTCCGTGCCGAACATGATACTATCACCATGATACAATCCCGTGTAACATTCAACCCACTGAATCCAAGGAATGAAGTGTTCTGTCAGTGGCCACTGAGCAGGGAGGGTGATTTCTGTACATTAAATATCATTAGATCACCATTGATAAAACATTTCATGCAGTTTTACCTGAAAGATTTGAGAAAGGTCTTTGAAGCTCCCAAAGTTTAACATCAACCTTTTAAAACAAAAGAGCTTCAATTAAAGTTCAGTCATTCTAGATTTGAAAGCAATCTGTAGATTTATTTAATAGGGCGGCACGGTGGCGCAGCGGTAGAGCTGCTGTCTTACAGTGAAAGAGATCCGGGTTCGATCCTGACTACGGGTGCTGTCTATGTGGAGTTTTACGTTCTCCCTGTGACTGCTTGGGTTTTCTACCATTAAAAAAATACCAGGGCAGGTAACCGATACCTTTATTGTGCAGAGTTTTAATGAGGGCTTTAAAAAGGCAGGGGTCTAGGGTGAGAGAATGGAAATAGAAACCATATCATTTTGTCATCAAAATCCTACAATTTTAACATTTTTTTCTTTGAACCAATGCAGGACAATGAGTGAGGAGAGGGTATCATGAGATGGGTATTTGTTAGGCGGAGATTGACAGACTCTTGATTAGTGCGGGTGTCAGGGGTTATGGGGAGAAGGCAGGAGGATAGGGTTAGGAGGGAGAGATAAATCAGCCATGATTGAATGGCCGAGAAGACTTGATGGGCCAGATGGCCTAATTCTGCTCCTACACCTTATGAACATGAACTTATCGATGGTTGGCACGCGGTGGGCTAAAGGGCCAACTAACGTACAAACCTTTGGAGTGTGGGAGGAAACCGAAGATCACGGAGAAAACCCTCGCAGGTCACGGGGAGAACGTACAAACTCTCTACAGACAGCACCCGTGGTCAGGATTGAACCCGGGTCTCTAACGCTGTAAGGCAGCAACTCTACCGCTGTGCCACCATATCTCTGAACTAAACAAAACTAAAAGTGTTGTACTGTGGGCGGCACGGTGGCGCAGCGGGTAGAGTTGCTGCCTCACAGCGCCAGAGACCAGGGTTCCATCCTGACAACGGGTGCTGCCTGCACGGAGTTTGTACATTCTCCGCGTGACCTGCGTGGGTTTTCTCCGGGTGCTCCGGTTTCTTCCCACACTCCAAAGACGTACAGGTTTGTCGGTTAATTGGTTTTGTATAAGTGTAAGTTGTCTTGAGTGTGTGTCGTATTAATGTGTGGGGATCGCTGGTCGGCGCGGACTCGGTGGGCCGAAGGGCCTGTTTCAGCGCTGCATAACTAAACTAAAGTAAATTAATCCTTGCTGCCAAGCCAGGCGTCTCCTAGATGCACGATTCCCATGTGTAGCCTCTTGGGACAGCTCCTGCAACAATGTCCCAGATCTCTGCAAGCAGGGAGAGGGACAAAAGCTGGCTGGCTCGAAAATGGAGCTACAAGGAGATAGATAAACCTAACTGGAAGTGTCAGGGATAGAGGAACAGGAAGGGAACTGACACAAACTTGTTGGGGGACTTAACTACAATAAGCCTGATCTAGACACAATAAATTCTCGGCCACAGAAGGCAGCAGACCAATTCACTTGATGCATTCAAGAGAGAGTTAGATTTAGCTCTTAGGGCTAACATAATCAAGGGATATGGGGAGAAAGCAGGAACGGAGTACTGATTTTGAATGTTCAGCCATGATCATATTGAATGGCGGTGCTGGCTCGAGGGGCCGAGTGGCCTACTCCTGCACCTATTTTCTATGTTGCTATGTTTCTATGAAAGTGCAGGTGCTGAAATCTTGTGTAGAACCCAAAGTGCTGGAGTAACTCAGCAGTCAGGCAGCATCTCTGGAGGACATGGATAGGCATTAGGTCAAGTTGGGATTCTTCAGTTTGAAGAAGGGGCCTGACCAGAAATGTTACCTATCCACATCCTCCAGAGAGTTACTCCAGCACTTTGTATTCTAAGTGGGATGGAAACTCTATTCAGGCCAACTGCTCAGACTTACAGTTTCTCGGCGATTTCTTGCGTGTGGTTCCACACCTGGAAGAGAAATCAAATCAGTTTAGATCATCATAGAAACATAGAAAAACATAGAAAAATAGGTGCAGGAGTAGGTCAGCATCGAGCCAGCACCGCCATTCAATATGATCATGGCTGATTATCCAAAATCAGTACCCCATTCCTGTTTTTTCCTCATATCCATTGATTCCTTTAGCCCTAAGAGCTAAATCTAACTCTTTCTTGAAAACATCCAGTGAATTGGCCTCCACTGCCTTCTGTGGCAGACAATTCCACAGATTCACAACTCTCTCTGTGAAAAAGTTTTTCCTCATCTCAATCCTAAATGGCCTACCCCTTATTCTAAAACTGTGGTTCTGGACTCCCTCAACATCGGGAACATGTTTCCTGCATCTACCCTGTCCATCCTTTAAGAATTGTATATGTTTCTATAAGATGCCCTCTCATCCTACTAAATTCTAGTGAATACGTTCAGTCAACCCATTCTTTCATCATATGTCAGTCCCGCCATCCCAGGAATTAACCTGGTGAACCTATGCTGTACTCCCTCCATAGTAATAATGTCCTTCTTCAAATTAGGAGTCCAAAACTGCACACAATTCTCTGTTTCCCCTTGACATAACATGTCTTGTTTTGGTCACTTCAATCAAATCTCAGCCTTTGAGATCAGTCACTGAAAGTAAGCATGCAGGTACAACAGGCAGTGGAGAAACCTAATGGCATGTTGGCTTTAATTGCGAGATGATTTGAGTTTAGGAGCAAGGGGGTCCTGCTGCAGGTGTGCAGAGCTCTGGTGAGTTGTATAGGGCTCTTAGGACTAAATGAGTCAAGGACTCTGGGGATAAAGCAGGAACGGGGTACAGGTTTTAGATGATCAGCCACGATCATATTGGCGGTGCTGGCTCGAAGGGCCGAATGGCCTACTCCTGCACCTATTTTTCTATGTTCTATATTTTCTACAATGCGTAGGCGAATAAATCGAACTGTCTACACAAAGTCTGACTCACCCGTGGTGGTTGGATAATTGTTCCCGAGAGAACTGCCGATGGTGAAACAGAGTAGACCTGGAACAAAAAGCAACACAGAGTCAAATAACAAACCAGGACTGTGCAATACGTCTGCAGTTTGACAATAGAGTTGATTAAATGATGAGAAAATGTTATTTATATTTATATTTAGCTTAGAGATTCAGAATGGAAACAGACCCTTCGGCCCATCGAGTTCACACCGACCTTCGATCACCCCTTCACACAAGTTCAAGAGTCAAGGTGGAAATGTCAAAGACTGGGGGGGGGGCACAGCTTTAAGGTGAGAGGGGCAAAGATTTAAAGGAGATGTGTGGGGCAAGTTATTTTACATGGAGGGGGCTGGGTGCCTGGAACTCGCTGCCGGGGATGGTGGTGGAAGCAGATACCACAGTGGCATTGAAGAGACTTTTAGATGGGGCGTAGATATGCAGGGAATTGAGGAACATGGATTATGTGCAGGCAGATGAGATTTGTTTATCTCTGCATCATGTTCTATGGTTCTTTTATTGTCACATGTACAAAGGAGTAGTGAAATAAATGTTTTTGCATATAGAGATTATTGTCATACGTAAAGATCTTCCCCGATTAAGTGCCCCGTGCAGAGAAACATCCCACTGAGTCCATATGCAATAGTCACCATGTTTTCACAAGTTCAGTTCACAAGTTGTAGGAGTAGAATGAGTCCATTCGGCCCATCGAGTCCATTCCGCCATTCAATTATGGCTGAACTCCGCCTCCTAATCCCATTGTTCCTACCTTCTCCCCACAACCCATGACCCCTGTTCTTTTTTTTTTTTTTTTGAATAATATTTTTATTAGAATATATCATAATCCAAATCAATGCAGACTTTGTTTAACGGTTACATATTATTAGTGTCTAGTATCTCGGGGTCCCAGCCTGTTCTAATTAAGAATTTGTCTATCTCTGCCTTAAAAATATCCACTAACTTGGCCTCCACAGCCCTCTGTGGCAATGAGTTCCACAGATTAACTGTCCTCTGACTAAAGAGGTTTCTCCTCACCTCCTTTCTAAAAGAGCGCTCTTTAATTCTAAAAGCCTTGTCCCACGGTACGAGTTCATTCCAAGAGCTCTCCCGAGTTTGCCCTGATTCGAACTCGGAGATTTACGGTAATGGCCACTCGTCGGTACTCGGGGCTCTCGTGGACATTTTTCAACATGTTGAAAAATCTTCACGGGTCTTCCCGTGCTTACCTGCCGTTAGCGAGTCTTCCCGAGTACCTGCCGTTAGCGCTAAGAGACGTCCCTGAGCTCCGACGTACCCGCTACGTTCATTCTCCGTGCTTACCACGAGTTTGATTTTTTTTAAACTCGGGAGAGCTCTTGGAATGAACTCGTACCGTGGGACAGGGCTTTAAGGCTGTGACCACTGGTCCTAGACTCTCCCACCAGTGGAAACATCCTCTCCACATCCACTCTGTCTATGCCTTTCATTATTCTGTAGGGGGCGCTGCTCTGGCAGCAGCCATGTCATGCAGCTCGTCAGTTTTTCAACCTTTTTTTATTTTTTTAGTATGTTTTAAAGTCTGTATTTAATGTTTCTTCGTGTGTTTTATGTGGGGGGTGGTGTGGGGGGGTGAGGGGGAAACCGCTTCGGTCGCCTCCTCCACGGAGAGGCGAGTTTTTCCAGGTCGCCTCCCTAACATCAAGGATCGACGCGGCCTTTCCCGGAGACGCGCCCGGGGCTTCAGCGGCGGGCGCAGCGTGGACTCTCGGCGTGGAGCGGGTGAGCCCTCGCTGGGGCTCGCTGGAGGGGAACGCTCCGTTTCGCTGGCCCGGGGCAGCCGGCAGCCTGAAGTCGCAGCCTGAAGCCGCGGTCTGCAGAGCTCCAGCTAGTGCGGCCTCTGCAGCCTCGTGGGGGACCCGGGGGAAGAAGAAGCCATCACTGCCGGCCCGCGGCCGACTTCTACCGCGGGTCCGGCATGGACTTACCATCACCCCTGGAGGGGAGCTTCGACTGCCGGCCCTGCAGTCTACGGTGCTTCTGGCTGCGGCGGGGACTTTAAATCTTGACCGCCGGCCTGCGGCCTACAACAACTTAAAGCCGCGGTCTCCGGTGAGGAAGAGCCGATCCTGGACTGACTCTGGACTCTGGTCCTGACCACGGGGGGGAAATGGAGGAGGACTGGCCACATTTTGTGCCTTCCACCACAGTGATGAATGCTGTGGTGGATGTTTGTGTTACAGTTTTATTGTGGTTGTGTGTTCTTTATTATTGTATCGCTGCAGACAACCCAAATTTCCACCAGCCTGGCTGTGTGGCAATAAATTATATCTAATCTAATCTAATTCTGTAAGTTTCAATGAGGTCCCCCCTCAACCTTCTAAACTCCAGCGAGTACAGGCCCAGTGCTCATCATATGTTAACCCACTCATTCCTGGAGTCATTCTTATAAACCTCCTCTGGACCCTCTCCAGGGCCAGCACATCCTTCCTCAGATATCTTGGCACCATGTCACACTTAACCGCACACTCCTTGCACACAGTAGGTTAATTTAAAGAGGCAGACCTGCACGCCTTTGGGATGTGGAAGGAAACCAGTTTCTAGTAGTGGGAGAGTCTAGGACCAGAGAGCACAACCACAGAATAAAAGGGGTGGTATATGCATTTTCATCAATAACAAATGGTGTACAAACGCCGAAACTGTGTCAAGCCACTGTTCTGAGGATATAGAATTTCTGACAATTAAATGCCGACCATTCTACATGCCAAGGGAATTCACAGCCATCAACATCACAGCTGTGTACATTCCACCCAGTGCGAACACAAAGGACGCACTGTCTACATTGTATCAGTCTATCAGCTCAATGCAGAACTCTAACCCGGACTCTGGCGATTTCAATCAGGCCAAACTGAAGACAGTATTACCCTGTACCACATTATTACAAACATGTGAACTTTGCAACCAGGGGAAATAACATACTCGACCAAGTCTACACCAACATCAGACAGGCATTCAGAGCTGCTCCCCATCCCCACCTGGGGAACTCAGACCACCTCTCTGTTATGCTAATTCCAGCTTACAGACCTCTATTGACCAGGAACAAGCCGTCTGTGAAGCAGATCAGAGCATGGCCAGAGGGAGCCACCTCAGCTCTCAAAGACTGTTTCGACTGCACAGATTGGACCGTTTTTAGGGAGGCTGCCACTACCAACCATCATGTCAACTTGACGGAATACACTGAATCTGTGACTGGATATATATTCAAATGCATGGAAGATGTGACCGTCATCAAAAACTTCACCACGAGGGCCAACAACAAACCCTGGTTCACGTGAGCCCCTGAGAGCACGGAATGCTGCCTTCAAGTCCGGGGACAAAGACGCCCTTAGTACTGCTAGGGCCAACTTGAACCGGGGCGTGAGAACAGCCAAGCGTGTCTATGGACAGAAAATTCAAGCACACTTCACAGACACTAAGGACCCCAAGCGCCTGTGGCAAGGCATCCAGTCTGTCACCGGCTACAGGCCAACACCCCCATCGTGCGAGGACAACACAGACTTCCTCAACACACTTAACACCTTCTTCAACCGGTTCCTCCGCACATCAGCTGGGTCCAGGTGAAGTGTTTCATGGTCTGGGCAGGGAAGGGCTTCCACCACACCAACAAAAGCCCTTCCCTGCCCAGACCATGAAACACTTCACCTGGACCCAGCTGATGTGCGGAGGACCCTACTCAAGGTGAACCCCAGAAAAGCTGCAGGTCCTGACAACATACCGGGGCGTGTGCTCAGAGACTGTGCTGACCAACTCACAGATGTTCTCACTGACATCTACAACACCTCTCTGAGCCAAGCCATCATACCAGCATGCTTCAAAGCCACCACCATCATACCGCTACCCAAGAAATCCCCAGCCTCAACACTGAACGACTACCGGCCCATAGCACTCACGTCCATCATGATGAAGTGCTTTGAAAGGTTGGTCCAGGCCCACATAACATCCAGTCTCCCCTCTACACTTGACCCATTACAGTTTGCATTCCGTCCCAACCGTTCCACTGATGATGCCATAGCAACAGCACTCCACCTAAGCCTGGCTCATCTGGAAAACAATAACAGTTACGTGCGCATGCTGTTCATCGACTTCAGCTCCGCCTTCAACACAGTCATCCCCCAACACCTGGTGAATAAACTCGGCGAAATAGGCATCAGCACCCCACTATGCAACTGGTTACTGGACTTCCTCACCGACAGACCACAGACAGTAAGAGTTGGCAAAAACTCATCAGAGACCACCATCATGAACACCGGGGTCCTACAGGGATGTGTGCTGAGCCCTCTGTTGTTCACGCTGATGACACATGACTGTTGTGCCAAACGCAATTCGAACCACATCATCAAGTTCGCAGATGACACAACAGTGGTGGGTCTCATCAGCCACGATGATGACTCAGCCTACAGAGAGGAGGTACAACAACTCATCAACTGGTGTGACATCAATAACCTTCAACTCAATGTCAATAAAACAAAAGAAATAACTGGACTTCAGGAAGAAACAGACAGCACACACCCCACTCACCATCAATGGCAGTGCAGTGGAGTCTGTGAAAAGCACCAAGTTCCTGGGAGTGCACATCACAGATGATCAGACATGGTCCACCAACACCATCTCCCTAGTCAAGAAAGCACAGCAACGCCTCCACTTCCTTCGACGGATGAGGAGAGCCGACCTCCCCCCTTCTGCCCTCACCACTTTTTACAGGGGTGCCATTGAGAGCATTCTCACCAGCAGTCTCTCAGTCTGGTATGGCAGTTGCTCTGCTGCTGACCAGAAGGCCCTACAGAGAGTGGGTGAGGACAGCGGAGAAGATCACCAGATCACCCCAACCAGCAATCCAGGACTTATACCCATCTCGCTGCTGCAAGAGAGCAACCAATATCATCAAAGACACCACCCACCCAGCACACAAACTGTTCACCCTCCTACCATCCGGCAAGTGCCACCGCAGCATGCGGAGCAAAACCACCAGATTCAAAAACAGCTTTTTCCCTCAGGCCATCAGGCTACTCAACACACTCAAGAAAATTCCATGAACATTACACAAACAAAGACCAACTGACTGTCAAAATAATTTTAACTCAATGTCTGCAGTATGCTATTTGCACTTTTCTATATTGCACCTTTTATTATTGCACCTTAATAACATACCTCAAAATGTTACTACACTCTGGCACACTGTGAATATTATATAATGTATATGTCCATTGTCTATCTTTATTGGTGTATTGTCTGTCTGTGTTATAAATATTACTTGCACATTTGGAGTATGGGGAAACGCAATTTCAATCCTCTGTGTAACTACTTGTTGCATTATTTGAATTGACAATAAAGTTTACTTTGACTTTGACTTTGACTTTAAAATGGAGATGAGGAGGAATTTCTTTATAATAACATAATAATAACTTTATTTATAAAGCACTTTAAACAACTACAGTTGCCACAAAGTGCTGTACATGAGAAATCATGAACAAAAAGCTATTACAAACAATTAAAAACCATTAAAAACCGTAAAACGAAGGACTATAAAAAACACACTAAAAATTAAAAGACATTAAAAGCACTAAAAACAGGAGCAATGCCTCAGCCAGTGTCGAAAGCCAAAGAATAAAAATATGTTTTTAGGGAGGATTTGAAGATGGACAGTGAGGGGGCCTGTCTGATGTGCAACGGCAAGGTGTTCCAGAGTGCCGGAGCAGCAACAGAAAAGGCTCTATCCCCTCTGAGCTTCCGCTTAGACCTTGGTACCTCAAGGAGCAGCTGATCAGCTGATTTAGCCAGAACGTGGTGAATCAATGGAATTCAATGTCAGAAGGCGGTGGAGGCCAAGTCATTGAGTAGATATAACGTGGAGATTGATGGGTTATTAATTAGTAAGTGACAAAGATTAAGGGGAGAAGGCAGGAGAATGGGGTTGAGAGGGAAAAATGGATCAGCCGCGATCGAGTGGCGGAGCTGATTTGATGGGCCGAATGGCCTAATTCTGCTCCTATGTTTTCTTCAGACTGAAGCAGGGTCTCGATCCGAAACGTCGCCCATTCCTTCCCCCCAGAGATGCTGCCTCACCCGCTGAGTTACTCTAGCATTTTGTGTCTACCTTCGATTTAAACCAGCATCTGCAGTCCTTCCTGACACTGTTTTACATGGATGTGTTAAGGGGTGACTGTGCCGAGCTAAATTAAAGTTAAATGGATCAAGAGGTGAGGGGAAGAGGTGGAAAGACAGTCAGAGACAAATTTAGTCGGAGGGTGGTGAATCTGTGGAATTCTTTGCTGCAGAAGGTTGTGGTGACGGAGTGAATATACTTAAGGCAGAGTTAAGGGCCTGTCCCACGAGCATGCGACTGCATGCGGCAAGCGCGACTTAAGTGGTCGCTTGAAGCATACGGCCTCGCGGGGCCGGTCCCACTTCGATTGTCGGAACTGTATGGAGTTGTGCGGAGCTGGTCCCGACATCGCGCGGGGCTCCGAAAAACTGATCGTGTTCAAAAATTCCGCGCGGCAACGGCCTGCTGGCCCGCAGCCGCCTCGACGCCGTACACACCACCTCGACGGGTGTGCGCAGCGTCTTGATGCCGTACGTCACGCGCGAACTTCCCGCGGACTTCGCTCGAACTTCACATCACTCGCTCGACCTCCGCGCGGCCCCCGCTTCCGGTTTGGTCGCGCTTGCAGCATACAGGTCGCATGCTCGTGGGACAGGCCCTATAGACTCTTGATTAGTACGGGTGTCAGAGGTTATGGGGAGAAGGCACAGGAGAGTGGGGTTCGGAGGGAGAGACAGATCAGCCATAATTGAATGGCGGAGTGCACTTGATGGGCCGAATGGCCTAATTCTGCTGCTACAACTTATGATTTGCAGCAATTCAGAGATAGAAACCACGGGAAGGCAAAACGCTCTTGTTAAATCCAACATTGGGGGGAACTGTGTGAACGAAAGCTTTTCACTGTGCCTCTATACGCGTGAGAATAAACTAAACTGGACTGTGGGCATATCTCTGCCGTACACGGACCTTCAGACAGTGCAGCCACCGCCAACTCATATAAGGAACTAATTCATTACCTGGATGTAAAACAGTTGCTATCAGTCAGGCGATCATGAACCTCTGAATGGAAATGCAAAGAGGTTGGATGTGGACAAACTCACCATTGTATGATAAGCAAATCTCTGGCCTGCATCAGGCCACGATTCCTGCCCACCTTCATTTGCCTGTGCTCTTCACTCTAATTGTGATTGTTTAGATTGGAGTTGCAGCATGGAAATTTGCCCTTCGGCCCGCCGAGTCCGTGCTATCCACCTGTTCACGCCAGTTCTGCAGTATCACACCTACTCCTCGCACACAGTCAGGCCGTTTTGCAGAATTTACGCTATCAACCTGCAAACCTGCATGTCTTTGGCATGTGGGACGAGACCGACCGGAGGGTGTTTCCAGTCGTGGGAGATTCTAAGACCAGAGGGCACAGCCTCAGAATAAAAGGACGTACCTTTAAAATGGAAATGAGGAGGAATTTATTTAGCAAGACAATGGTGAATGATTTCTGGAAGGTTCCACTTATGAGTCATAGAGTGATACAGTGTGGAAACAGGCCCTTCGGACCAACGCCCACACCGGCCAACATGTCCCATCTACACTAGTCCCACCTGCCTGTGTTTGGTCCATATCCCTCTAAACCTGTCCTATCCAAATATTTATGAAACTTTGCGATAGTCCCAGCCTCAACTACCTCCTCTGGCAGCTTGTTCCATACACCCACCATCCTTTGTGTGAAAAAGTTCCCCGTCAGATTCCTATTAAATCTTTTCCCCTTCACCTTAAACCTATGACTGGTCCTCGATTCACCTACCCTGGGCAAGAGACTCTGTGCGTCTACCCGATCTAGTCCTCTCATGATTTTATACACCTCTAAATGATCACCCCTCATTCTCCTGCGCTCCAAGGAATAGAGACCCAGCCTGCTCAACCTCTCTCTACGGCTCAGGCCCTCGATTCCTGGCCTGCTCAACCTCTCTCTACAGCTCAGGCCCTCGAGTCCTGGCAACATCCTTGTACATCTTCTCTGCATCCTTTCCAACTTGACAACATCTTTCTTATAACATGGTGCCTAGAACTGGACACAATAATGTCCTCACCAACGTCCTATATAACTGCAACATTACCTCCCGACTTCTATACAATACTCTGGCTGGTGAAGGCCAATGTGCGAAAAACCTTTTTAACCACCCTAAATGCCTGTGATGGAATTCAATGCCACATGGAACAGTGGAGGCCAGGTAATTGGATATATATAAAGTGAAGATTGAAAGATTATTAATTAGTAAATGCGTCAAAGGTCAAGGGGAGAAGGCAGGAGAATGGGAGGGAAAATAGGTTACCCATGATCGAGTGGCGGAGCAGACTTGATGGGCCGAATGGCCGAATACTGCTCCTATGACTTAGGGAAACCCGCACGTTCTCAAGGGGAACGTGCAAACTCGACACAGACAGCACCCGAGGTCAGGTTTGAACCCAGGTCCCTGCTGCTGAGAGGCAGCAGCACTACCTGCTGCGCCACTGTGCCGCCATGCCACACAGCATGTGATGACGTCCCACACAACATTCTCCTACATCAGAAGAATCTGAGAAGCACCCAGTCACCTCTCCACTGTCCGGTTACTAATTTCCACGCAAATCTTGGTTATATTTGGAACAATCTTCTCAAATGTGAAAACAGAATGGGCTCTGTCATCTGGGCAGGGAATAGAGAGTGATCTTGTGATTCAGTTTAGTTTTATAGATACAGCATGAAAACAGGCCCTTCAGCCCATCGCCAATGCTGACCATCAATCTCCCATTCACATAGTTCGAACCTACACATCAGGGGCAATTTACAGAAGCCAATTAACCTACAAATCTGAGCGTCTTTGGAGTGTGGGAGGAAACCGGAGCACCCGGAGAAAACCCGCGCGGTCACGGGGAGAACGTACAGACAGCGCCCGTGGTCAGGATTGAACCTGGGTCTCTGGCGCTGTGAGGCAGCAACTCTACTGCTGAGCCACCGTGCCCCCTAGAACATTGCCCAGAGAGGTTGCAGATCCCGGAGTGGAGGGCAAAAGCAGGGATGGGGGCAGATGGCGTTGCCATGGTTTTCCGGTGAGTGGGCAGGGACAAGAGCTGGGTGAGGCTTGCTATCGTTTTTCCCATCGTTAATGTTGCTCAGGTTGGTCATAAAGTCATAGAATCTGGAAACAAGCCCCTCAGCCCAACCTGCCCCAGCCGACCAAGATGCCTCATCTGTGCAAGTCCCACCTGTCCACTTTGCTCCATATCCTTTCAAACCTTTCCTATCCATGTACCCAACAAGTCCTGCTGGAGAACCTGCATCAAGTACCTCCTCTGGCAGCTCAATCCGTTCACCCTCCAGTCTCTGTGTGAAAAAGTTGCCCCTCAGCTTCCTATTAAATCTTTCCCCCTCACCTTAAACCTATGTCATCTGGTTCCTGATGCCCCTACCATGGGTAAAAGACTGTGTGCATTCACCCTATCTATTACCCTCGGATGAGAAGAGCTCACCTCCCCCATCCCATCCTCACCACTTTCTGCAGGGGCACCATAGAGAGCATTTTGACCAGCTGCATCTCTGTCTGGTTTGGGGATTGCAAAGCCTCCGACTGGAAGTCCGTGCAGAGAGTGGTGAGGACGGCTGAAAAAACCCATCGGGACTTCTCTTCCTTCAAACCGGGACATTGCGTGCAAACGTTGCTTGTCCAAGGCCAACAGCATTTTAAAAGACCCCACACATCTCCATCATGGACTGTTCACTCTGCTGCCCTCGGGCAAAAGGTATCGCAGTATAAGGAGCAGAACGGCCAGGTTTTGCAACAGCTTCTTCCCCAGAGCCATTAGACTCTTGAATTCCATATAATGTACTGCCACTATTATCTATTTTATCTTTTTATCTATTTTAATCCTTCTGTTATTTTATGTTGCACGGTGAGCCAGATGCAACAAAATTTTGTTCAGACTTGCATTTGTTGGTGTATTTTTGAATGACAATAAATTATTTGATTGATTGATTTGATTGATTGCTTGCTCAGACAGGCTGCCAAGAGGCAAGAGCCAAGGGCAGTGGAAGGGAATGCAAGGCACACAAAGTACTGGAGTAACTCAATGGGTCAGGCAGCATCTCTGGACGACATGGATAGGTGGTGTTTTGGGTCTGGACCCTTCTTCAGACTGATTGTAGGGAGGGGGAGGGGGAGGGGGTGAGAGAAAGCTAGAAGAGACGAGAGACAGGACAGAGAAAGGCATGAGAAGCTTTGTGTCGGAGAAACAACTTGCTCAGTGTTTCACTGAGCACTGACCATGAAATGCCTTTGAAGTCCAGCTGCCATTATAATATAACAAGCGGTAGAGTTGCTGCCTCACAGCGCCAGAGACCCGGGTTCAATCCCAACTACGGGTGCTGTCTGTACAGAATTTGTACATTCTCCCCGTGACCTGCGTGGGTTTTCTCCGAGATCTTCGCTTTCCTCCCCCACTCCAGAGAACCTGCCTCCACCGCCCTCTGAGGCAGAGAATTCCATAGACTCACCACTCTCTGTGTGAAAAAGTGTTTCCTCGTCTCTGTTCTAAATGGCTTACTCCTTAGTCTTAAACTGTGTGGCCCCTGGTTCTGGACTCCCCCAACATCGGGAACATGTTTCCTGCCTCTAGCGTGTCCAAATAGGACCCATAGACAGGATTGAACCTGGGTCTCAGGCGCTGTTAGGCAGCAACTCTACCGCTGCACCACCCTGTGCTTAGAAGCCTACAAGCTCCTGAATAGAAAGTGATTTGTCTCCAATTTGGGCTAAGGCGCTGTGAGAGACCACATCTGAGAAATGCAGGACAAATAGACAAGGAATCTGCAGATACTCCTAGTCTGGAAATATTTCTGGATATAACAAAATTCATATTGGAATGAATATACTGAGATACATTGAAAATCTTTTGTTTGCTTGTTATCTGATTAAATCAGATAATACTATACGTGGATACAATCCAGTCATACACTAGTACAGGTGTGGGGAACCTGCATGCAGCCTTCTAGGCTATTAAGTGCGGCCTTTTGAATGAATCCAAATTTTGTAGAACAAATCCTTTTGTTTTAATTTAAGAAGGAACTGCAGATGCTGGAAAATTGAAGGTAGACAAAAATGCTGGAGAAACTCAGCGGGTGAGGCAGCATCTATGGAGCGAAGGAAATAGGCAACGTTACGGGTCGAGACCCTTCTTCAGGTCTGAAGAAGGGTCTCGGCCTGAGACGTCGCATATTTCCTTCGCTCCATAGATGCTGCCTCACCCGCTGAGTTTCTCCAGCATTTTTGTCTACCTTCAATTTTTATTAATATGTTTTTGTTCGTCTTTTATTATTTTTATTTTAATCTTAAAATGAACGTATTTAAAATACCAAAGAGTAAAAGAAGATTCAATGAAATAATCCTCCCCGACTGACGGCCACAATTAAAACATTAGTAAGTCATGAGGGCTATTTTAACAAAATAATGTACATTTTGAAGTATATCTAATTGAAGTTTCTTGGATGTGGCCTTATTAGATTACAGCTAACTTAATGCGGCATTCCAACATGAAATGGTTCCCCACCCCTGCACTAGTACATCGGGTGCAGCAGACAGACTAATACCACAGTGCAGAATATAGTTCTTCAGCATTGAAGCATTACAGATTCAGAAATAAAGTCCAATGTCCTCAAGGAGGTCGATTGGAAATTTGGGACCCCACCTTAGTTAATGGAGGACAGTGACAGACTTCTAGATACAGTGTTGTGAACGTCTACAGTAGAAAGCATATTGACTAGTTGCATCACAGCCTGGTTCAGCAGCTTGAATGCCCACGAACCATGAAGGTTGCAAAAAGTGGTGAACACTGCCCAGTCCATGACGGGTACTAACAATCCCTGGGATGGCGGGACTGTCATATGAGGAAAGATTGAAAAGACTAGGCTTGTATTCACTGGAGTTTAGAAGGATGAGGGGGAGATCTTATAGAAACATATAAAATTATAAAAGGACTGGTCAAGCTAGATGCAGGAAAAATGTTCCCAATGTTGGGTGAGTCCAGAACCAGGGGGCCACAGTCTAAGAATAAAGGGGAGGCCATTTAAGACGAGGCGAGAAAAAACGTTTTCACCCAGAGGGTTGTGATTTTGTGGAATTCCCTGCCACAGAGGCCAAATCACTGGATGGATTTAAGAGAGAGTTAGATAGAGGGGCTAGTGGAATTAAGGAATATGGGGAGAAGGCAGGCACGGGTTATTGATTGGGGACGATCAGCCATGATCACAATGAATGGCGGTGCTGGCTCGAAGTGTCGAATGGCCTCCTCCTGTACTTGTTTTCTATGTCTATGCCTATGACTATGACCTCCCCACCATCGAAGGGATCTACAGGAGTCGCTGCCTCAAAAAGGCAGCCAGCATCATCAGGTAACCGCAACACCCTGGCCACGCTCGCATTTCACCCCTGCCATCGGGAAGAAGATACAGGAGCCGGAAAACTGTAACTGTACCGTTCAGGAACAGCTTATTCATTAATTAAGAAGTGATTAACATCTAACCACATCGAGGCATCCCGACAAGACATGTCACCTGTCCATTTTCTCCAGAGATGCTGCCTGAGTTACTCCAGCACTGTGTCTCTTTGTTTCTTTCTGTGTGGTTTTAGCAATTATTTTGTCGGTTCACCCAAATAACCACAGTACACGGCAGGGGCTGGCACGGTGGCGCAGCGGTTGAGATGCTGCCTCACAGCGCCAGAGTCCGAAGGGCCCCTGTTTCCGTGCTGTATCTCTAAACTAAACACCGAAGATAGACTTGAAAATGCTGGGAGTAACTCAGCAGGACAGGCAGCATCTCGGGAGGGAAGGAATGGGTGATGTTTCGGGTTGAGACCCCTCCTCAGACTTACCCAGAATGAAGCAAACAGGGTCCATGGTGTCAGCAATCATCTCCGTGTTAACACTGAAGCTCGACACTTCAAACACTGACTAACTTCCTCAATCCATTCACCTTTACCATTCCCCGCAGCATCGGAACGAGGTGAAATACAAATGTGTGGGTTTGAGATGTGTCACTGATTGCGATTATCATCTAGGGAGGATCAGTTTATGTTTGTCGTTTTTAGTTACAGCACGATTCAGTATGAAAACAGATCCACCGGCCACTGGGCCAACACTGACCATCGATCACCCGCTTACATTGGTTCTGTTCTGTTCTCCCCACCTTGTCACATACTGGGGGGGTTTAAGGTGGGGGGAGGGGGAATTTAAGCTGAGCGGGGAACGATTTAAGGGCCTGTCCCACAAAGGGTAGTGGGTGTATGGGACGAGCTGCCAGAGGAGGTAGTTGAGGCATGACTTTGGGATGTGGGAGGAAACCGGAGCACAAATGGCCACGTGAATGTGCAAACTCCATGTGGACAGCACCCGAGATTAGGATCGAACCGGGGGCTCTCTGGCGCAGTGAGAAGGCAACTCTTCCAGCTGCGCCACCGTGCTGCCCTGCGATCAAAGTTTGGCAAACTTGGCATAGTTATAAAACAAGGGAAAAGAAAACAGGAGAAAACTTCTCATTTGGGAAGCTTCGACATCTTCGACATCAATGTGAACTACAGAAGTGGACTGGGAGTTGGTATTTGAGGCTAAAACAGTGTGAGGGCAACAGAAGTCTTCAGAAGAAACTCGTGGGATTCAATCATAGAGTCATGGAGTCATACAGCATGGAAACAGGCCCTTTGGCCCAACATCCCCATGCTGTCCCAGTTGCCCCAACAACACTAGTCGCACCGGATTTGATCTTTACATCCTGATCTACTATCTACCTCATTGGGCTATCTTTACTCGGACTTTATCTTGCACTCAACATTTTCCCCTCTATCATGTATCCTTACACTGTGGACGGCTCGATTGTAATCATGTATAGTCTTTCTGCTGACTGGTTAGCACGCAACAAAAGCTTTTCACTGTACCTTGGTATGTGACGATAAACTGAAGTAAACTAACCTGAACTAAACCAAAATAAACAAGCGTGTAAAATATCCATCTTCTAGATGCGCTGGGACGCATCCTCAGTGATGTGACCTGGGGTCATCGGGAGTTCAGGGTCTCACAACATCAGACCACCTCGCCCAGGCGACCCAGCCGGGGTTGATCAGGCCCCGACTTGTGTCCCAGCAGCAACCGCCCACTGGTCAGCCATCTTAGTAACCACTCTGCAGGAGGTTGGGAGACTCTAGTGCGTGGAGGGACTGGGCTCTGTGGGGTGAGTCCTGGCCGGGCGCCTCCTGCGCCTCACCAGGTTCAAGACCTCTTTCTCCTTCTCCGAGCATTTCATTCTCGCCTGATGGATGTTTAGGCCGAGGTGGTTCATTAGGCCTTTCCGTAGCTTTATTGGGTGACTTTCTCACGAAAGACACAGACTGGGGTGTTAACCCATCTTGCCCCGGGTGCCGACTTTCCGTGCCGTCAACTGTCTCTCCAGTAGTAAACTAACTCAACAAATGCAAAGAGATGAATTTTAACTTAGTTTATTATTGTCACTTGTACCAAGGTACAATGATTTTTTTTTAGTGCTATCCAGTCAAACATAGATTATACATGAATACTGTATTTCACACCTTTCCCTTCCATATCTCTTTGTCTACCCCTCCCCCGACTCTCAGTCCGAAGAAGGGTCTTGACACTAAACGTCACCCATTCCTTCTCTCCAGAGATGCTGCGTGTTCTACTGAGTCACTCCAGCATTTTGTGTCTTCTTTTCACACATGAATATGAACAATCCACCAACAGTGCACGTGTATCCAACTCTCTCTTGATGTATTCGAGAGAGAGTAAGATTTAGCTCATAGGGCTAACGGAATCAAGGGATATGGGGAGAAGGCAGGAATGAGTTACTGATTTTGGATGATCAGCCATTTTGGCGACCTCCCCGTGGTGAGTCCTGTCGACTGACTTCATCAGGCGAACAACAACAAACAAAGATAGCAGCAGAAAAACAATGAACAAAAAACAGCTTGCAGCCCTAATTCAACCTCAGTCGTCGCAGCTTACAGCCCTAATGCAACCTCAGTCGTCGCAGCTTACAGCCCTAATGCAACCTCAGTCCTTGCAGCTTGCAGCCCTAATGCAACCTCAGTCGTTGCAGCTTGCAGTCCTAATGCAACCTCAGTCGTTGCAGCTTGCAGCCCTAATGCAACCTCAGTCGTTGCAGCTTGCAGCCCTAAAGCAATCTCAGTCGTCGCAGCTTGCAGCCCTAATGCAACCTCAGTTGCCGCAGCTTGGCGCCAACCTGGAGCAGGCGGTCTTTATCGGGCGGGCACCTACGGATGGCGAACCGCATGGCATCACCCTGCTGCAGCTGAATGCAGAAGGCCTAACTGGCTATAGCACCTGGAGGGCGTTTCATAACTTCTGCTGCCTCAAACGCAAGAAGAAGAAGCCATGATCATATTGAATGGGCGTTCTGGCTTGAAGGGCCGAATGGCCTACTCCTGCACCTATTTTCTGTTTTTATGTTTCTATATTTGGGAATTGAAACCACGGTGGGACATCTCAGTTCTCAGGGACTTCGAGACCTAGGAAATTCTGGAAAAGAGAGCGATCCAGGGCCACAGTATATATTATTCCGTGAACGTGGTCCCCAAGATGGCGGCCGAGCCAGGCGACTCTCTGCGCGCTGGTCCCTGAAGTGGATCTGCAATCACGCATTACAGCCGCTCCACTCTTTTAAACCTCGACTGCACACTGTTAGTGATAATTTACTGAACTGTATGCAAAAAAAAGATAGTCCAATGAGGTAGATAGTAGGTCAGGGTGTAAAAAAAAGCTATACACTGTGGACGGCTCGATTGTAATCACGTATTGTCTTTCCGCCTACTGGATAGCACGCAACAAAAACTTTCCACTGTACATGTGGCAATAAACAAAACTGCAAACAAGTAAACAGGGTGGTGCAGGCATGTTTGCTGGTGGAGGGAATTTGAGTGCTTGAACCGCACCCTAAATCATAGGGTCCTATGAGTAGAATTGGATTATTCGGCCCATCGAGTCTACTCCGCCATTCAATCATGGTTGATGAATCTTTCCCTCTTAATCCCATTCTCGCATTCTCCTGACATCCGTACTAATCAATAATCTGGCCATCAGGTGGGGCCCAGGTATCCTCTTAATGTTGGCTCAGCACTCAAAGAAAATCTTATTTAGCGGTATGAACATTGACGTCCAATTTCAGGTAGTCCTTGCTTTCTCCTTCCTTCCCCTCCCCTTCCCAGCTCTCAACTATCCTTGATCGGACTTTGCTGGCTTTACCTTGCACTAAACGTTATTCCCTTATCATGTATCCCACAGCCCACTGTCTCCGCCTCTTCCTTTCTTCTTCCTGCCCCCCCCCCCCCCTGCGGTGTCGGAAAGGCCACTTCCCCATTTACTATGTGAAGGGGTGTCATAGCCAGATTCCTCTTATCATACAATTAATCAATCCCCTTGCATTGTGTTTACAGACACCCTACAGTTTCTTCCCAGCTGTTACCAGGCAACTGAACCATCCTACCACAAGCAGAGAGCAGTGCTGAACTACTATCAACCTCATTGGTGACCCTCGGGCTATCCTTGATCGGACTTTGCTGGCTTTACCTTGCACTAAACGTTATTCCCTTATCATGTATCTGTACACTGTAAATGGCTCAATTGTAATCATGTATTGTCTTTCCGCTGACTGGATAGCATGCAACAATTGCTTTTCACTGCAACTCGGTACATGTGACAATAAACTAAACTGAACTGAGACTGAACTGAGAATATCTGGAAATTATAAGAAAATTAAACTAAACTGAGAACTGAGAAACTGGGAACTTTATCCTTGCTCCAGCTTGCAATCTAAACTTCTCTAATCTTTTCTAACATCATCTTTACATTGCCGTAGCTATGTTGGCCTCATTTCTCATTCGCTGGTCAACGGAAACCGCGTTCATCGGCCCCTGGGTGTGCAGAGCCCGCGGCTGGGGCCCGGGTCGGCACCACAGAAGCATCCTGAGCGGTCCCAGTGGTGATAGTGGGGAGGTCGGCGCGGCGGTCGATGATGGCGCCGACCGGCAGACGAGGGTGGACCACGTGGAAGTGAGGATGGTGCTGCTGCCGGGGGGGAAGGAACAAAGGAGGTCCCGGAGTGGGGGGGGGGGGGGACCACCATGAGGGAAGGGAGTGAACAAAGGGGGACCTGGCACGGGGGTACGTTGTCACTGTAAGCACCCTTTACATGGCCACTATTTGCATACTTCACTGTGACTTGTCATATGGGAGAATAAAGTATTCAGTCATTCATTATCCCCCAGCCTAGTTCTCCGACTATTTTCACTGTGCTCATGACTGCACGCCTCGTTGTCACCTTCCCCTCAGCTAACAATGTACCATTCTACATTTCCCTGGATCACCATCCCCTTTGATCTGTGTTTTCACACCTTACCCTTCCATATCTTCAGTCTCCCTCTCCCCTGACTCTCAGTCCGAAGAAGGGTCTCGACCCGAGATGTCACCTATTCCTTCTCTCCGGCGATGCTGCCTGTCCTGCTGAGTTGCTCCAGCACTTTGTTTCTGTATTCGGTGTAAACCAGCATCTGCAGTTCCTTCCTGAACCCCTGCCCTTACAACAACTGGGACTTGAAGATGGCACAAACTGGAGTACTGCTGTACACTTGTACTGTACCTGCGATTCATGTGCTGAACTGTACACAAAAATGAATTACACTGTACCTCGGTACATAGAAACATAGAAAATAGGTGCAGGAGTAGGCCATTCGGCCCTTCGAGCCTGCACTGCCATTCGATATGATCATGGCTGATCATCCAACTCAGTATCCCATCCCTGCCTTCTCTCCATACCCCCTGATCCCTTTAGCCACAAGGGCCACATCTAACTCCCTCTTAAATATAGCCAATGAACTGGCCTCAACTACCTTCTGTGGCAGAGAATTCCACAGATTCACCACTCTCTGTGTGAAAAATGATTTTCTCATCTCGGTCCTAAAAGACTTCCCTCTTATCCTTAAACTGTGACCCCTAGTTCTGGACTTCCCCAACATCGGGAACAATCTTCCTGCATCTAGCCTGTCCAACCCCTTAAGAATTTTGTAAGTGTGACAAATAGGTGGCACGGTGGCGCAGAGCCAGAGACCTGGTTCGATCCTGACTATGGGTGCTGTCTGTACAGAGTTTGCACGTTCTCCCCGTGACCTGTGTGGCTTTTCTCTGAGATCTTCGGTGTCCTCCCACACTCCAAAGACGTGCAGGTTTGTAGGTTAATTGGCTTCGGTAAAAATTGTAAATTGTCCCTAGTGTGCGTATGTGCAGGGATCGCTGGTCGGCGCAGACTGGGTGGGCCGAAGGGCCTGTTCCCATGCTGTATCTCTAAACTAAACTAAATAAAGAACCATACACGTAAAATAAAGTGCAGTGTAGTCACAAAACCATGGGTTGGGCAGTATTTTCATTACTGACGTTCCTGTTCTCACGTCGTGGTGAGAAGGGGTAGGAAATACAAGTCAGCTTGCCTTGGTGCTGCAATGGTCATACAGAGGAAGTTTCTCCACTCTGCTCGAATCTTTCACCATGGTGTGTGCAGGAGGGCTGATTCAGGAAGAAGTCCTGTTACCCCATCAGTGAGGTGCTTGGAACCTGCACACTCATCTCTCCGCTGCCATCATGTAGAAGGTACAGGAGCCTGGAATCTGCAACATCCAGATTCAGGAACAGCTACTTCCCCACAGCCATCAGGGTCTTGGTGAGACCGCACCTGGAGTATTGCGTACAGTTTTGGTCTCCTAATCTGAGGAAAGACATTCTTGCCATAGAGGGAGTACAGAGAAGGTTCACCAGACTGATTCCTGGGATGGCAGGACTTTCATATGAAGAAAGACTGGATAGACTCGGCTTGTACACGCTAGAATTTAGAAGATTGAGGGGGGATCTTATAGAAACTTACAAAATTCTCAAGGGGTTGGACAGGCTAGATGCAGGAAGATTATTCCCGATGTTGGGGAAGTCCAGAACTAGGGGTCACAGTTTAAGGATAAGAGGGAAGTCTTTTAGGACCGAGATGAGAAATCATTTTTTACAGGGAGTGGTGAATCTGTGGAATTCTCTGCCACAGAAGGTAGTTGAGGCCAGTTAATTGGCTATATTTAAGAGGTAGTTAGATGTGGCCCTTGTGGCTAAAGGGATCAGGCGGTATGGAGAGAAGGCAGGGATGGGATACTGAGTTGCATCCAGCCATGATCATATTGAATGGCGGTGCAGGCTCGAAGGGCCGAATGGCCTACTCATGCACCTATTTTCTATGTTTCTATCAGACTATTAAACACAACTTCAAACAAACTATGAACTATAACAACCTATTGCACTTTATCAGTTTATTTATGTGTGTATATATATATTCTATGGTATATGGACACACTGATCTGACCTGTATTTATGTCTACAATATTCTGTTGTACTGCAGCAAGCAAGAATTTCATTGTCCTATCTGGGACACATGACAATACACTCTCTTGATTTGACCCTTGCCTCCCTATCCCATGCTCTGAAACCTCTCACACCTCCCTAGTCGAAACATAGAAACATAGTAAAAATAGGTGCAGGAGTAGGCCATTCGGCCCTTCGTGTCAGCACCGCCATTCTATATAATCATCCCAAATCAGTACCCCGTTCCTGCATTTTCCCCATAATCCCTTGCGTGAAGGATAGTGTTAGTGTGCGGGGATCGCTGGTCGGTGCGGACTCTGTGGGCCGAATGGCCTGTTTCTGCGCTGTATCTCTAAAAACCTCCAATTCTTTAGTTCAGTTTAGTTTAGTGATACAGCGTGAAAACAGGCCCCTCGACCCACCGAGTCCGCGCCGACTAGCGATTCCCGCACACTTGACACTATCCTGCACGCATTAGGGACAATTTACAATTGTACCAAGCCAATTAACCTACAAATCCGTACGTCTTTGGAGTGTGGGAGAAAACCGGAGATCCTGGAGAAAACCCACGCAGGTCACGGGGAGATCGTGCAAACTCTGTACAGCCAGCACCCGTGGTCAGGAATGAACCCGGGTCTCCTGAGCTGTGAGGCAGCAACTCTACCGCTGCACCGCCCTTGTCCATAGACAACAGTTCCAGAGACAGAGTCCAGTGTCCGAAATGGGTTAGAGGTGAATCGGACAGTGGTGGGGTTCAGGCACAGTCAACTCGGAAAGTTTGGAGTGCAGTAGCTCTGGCACAATGGTGTTGAATGCAGAGCTAAAATCAACAAACAGGATCCTCGCATAGGTCCCCTGCCGGTCTAGGTGCTGTGTCTAGGATGAAGTGCAGGCCCAGGCTGACTGCATCATCCACAGATCTATTGGCTCGATATGCAAACTGCAGAGGGTCCAGCAGGGAGTTTGTGATATTTTTCAGCTTGGTCAGCACAAGCCTTTCGAGTGTCCTCATGACTACAGAGGTCAGTGCGACAGGCCTGTAGTCATTAAGACAAGTAACCCTTGCCTTTTTGGGTACAGGGACAATAGTGGAGACTTTGATGCAGGCAGGGACAGTACATGTTTGCAGGGACTGGTTAAAAATGTCTGTATAAATTGTTGTTTGGCACAGGGCTTGAGAGTAGAGGGGGAAACGTTGTCAGGTCCTGGAGGTTTCCGGTGTGTTCGAGAAAATGTGTTCGAGAAAATGATACATCTTCAGTGTCAGACTCAAAGCCTCTTGCTTCACACCATCGGCCTTTCTTATCGTCATTGCCGCATGAGAATCATCTTCCGTTGTGATGGTGAAACATCCACACCTCAGGTTCCTTCCTGTTTTGCAGTAACTACACTCAGATGCTGAAGGGTCCGTGGAGTGATGAGATCTGGATTGCCGCTGAGCTGGTATGAAGAGAATTCTGCTGATAGCGCTGTTGAGTAAGTCTCGCTTACTTACGCCGTTCGATCCCCTCTTATTTGTGGGCAACTGATGGACGGGAGGGTTGCAGGGGAGGGAGGGAATGAGACGACGACTGCACTGTGAACTGAAAACATGCTGTACGTATAATTTGTAACAAGCTGGATAGACTGGCTTGGGAGGGGCACCTTGTCTCTGGGTTGAAAGATGTTGAAGTTTCGTTTAAGGTCAGACACAAAACGCTGGAGTAACTCACTGTTGATGTCTTGTTTTCACACCTTACCCTTCCTTATCTCTGACTCTGTCCGAAGACGGGTCTCGACCCAAAATGTCACCCATTCCTTCCCTCCAGAGAAATTGAACCGGGTCTCTGGCGCTGTGAGGCAGCAACTCTACCGCTGGGCCACCGTGCTGCCTAGTAAGGAATAAGTAACCATAAGTACTGTTTGTGTCAAATGAGCAATTTTCTCTTTCTTTCCTCACTCTCTCTAGTTTTATACATTGTTTTTGTTTGGAGCAAACCTAAAGATAAGGAACATGGTTCCGATAGGGGTAAGTAATGGGAATAACTAGAATGTTTCAAAATTTCATACCAAAATAATATTTCTATTTTACATAATATACCAAAATGATTACTTTTCAATAGATGCTGTTGAGTTCTAATTACAAGATATTCAACTTGTTATATAAAAATATACAAAGTGCTGGAGTAACTCAGCGGGTCAGGCAGCATCTCTGGAGAAACGGAATAGGTGACGTTTCAGGTCGAGATCCTTCTTCAGACCTATGACTATCTTCAGTCTGAAGAAAGTCCTGACCCGAAACATCACCTATTCTGTTTTCTCCAGAGATGCTGCCTGACCTGCTGAGTTACTCCAGCTACTTGTGTCTATGTTCAGTTTTAACCAGCATCTGCAGTTCCTTCCTATGGAGGGAAATGAGATGATGTTTCTGGTCGGGATCCTTCTTTAGACTGATGTTGTGGGGGGAGAAAGAGGGAAAGGTGAAGTGGATGCGGGACAGAGCCTGGGGAGTGATAGGTGGATACAGGTGGGGTCGACTGGCAGATGGGTGGAAATAGTGACAAAGGCCAGAGGTGAAGAGGAGACAAGAGGGGGAGGGAGGAGGAGGCGTGAAGGGGGAGGGGGAGGGCAATGAGGAGGGGGAGGGAGAGGGGGGTGATGTGGAAGTGGAGGGGGATGGGGAGGGGGTGGGGAGGGAGAAGGGGTGGGAGGGAGGGAGGAGGGGGGGCAGGAGGGATGTTGTAGGTTTAAAGCTCAACATCATTCTTGTGTTACAGGAAACGGTGGAACGAAGGGCAAACCAGGTAATGTGAGGGGGGAGGATCAAGGGGGGGCTGAGGGTGGGAGAGGGAAGTGAGGCATTGGAGGGGGTGTTGTACGACGGGGGTGGTTGAGGGAGGGGGCTGCGTGAGAGAAAGGAGGTTTTGGAGGGAGAGGGAAGGGAACGAGGGGGCAGGGAGAGGACAGAGGGAGAGGGAGAGGGGGTCGTGGAGGGGACGGGAGACCAGGTAATGTGGGGGGTGGGGTGTCAAGTGTGTCGGGGGGGGGGTGTCAGGGTGGGAGTGGGAAGTGGGGAGATGGGGGGAGGGAGGGAAGTTGTGGGTTTAAAGCTCAACGTCATTCTTGATAAACATGGTAATGTGGGGGAGGGGGGTCATGAGGGGGGTCATGAGGGGGGGTCATGAGGGGGGTTCATGAGGGGGGTCATGAGGGGGGTCATGAGGGGGGGTCATGAAGGGGTTCATGAGGGGGGTCATGAGGGGCGTCATGAGGGGGGGTCATGATGGGGGTCATGATGGGGGTCATGAGAGGGGTCATGAGGGGGGTCATGAGGGGCATCATGAGGGTGGGCCATGGGGGGGTCATGAGGGGGGTCATGAGGGGGGTCATGGGGGGTCATGAGGGGGGTCATGAGGGGGGGTCAGCTGAGGGTGGCTCTAAAAAACCCTGCAAAGGTAACAAACTGGATGCAAATGCTCATTCCGTATCAGCCCTGCAGTTATCAGATCTCTGGTGCTAAACGGCAACACCGAAGCAGATTAAGATACAAACCTGTACACCTTTGGAGTGTGGGAGGAATCCGGAGCATCCGGAGAAAACCCACGCAGGTCACGGGGAGAACGGACATCACCCGCAGTCAGGATCGAACCTGGGTCTCTGGCGCTGTGTTATGCCCCTGTCCCACTTAGGAAACCTGAACGCGGCGCAAAGTCTCCAGAGGTTTCCATTCAGGTTTCCTAAGTGGGGGGTGATGAGGGAGGGGGATAGGGAGGGGGTGGTGGAGGGAGAAGGGGTGGGAGGGAGGGAGGGAGGGGAAGGAGGGATGTTGTAGGTTTAAAGCTCAACATCATTCTTGTGTTACAGGAAACGGTGGAACGAAGGGCAAACCAGGTAATGTGAGGGGGGAGGATCAAGGGGGGGGCTGAGGGTGGGAGAGGGAAGTGAGGCATTGGAGGGGGTGTTGTACGACGGGGGTGGTTGAGGGAGGGGGCTGCGTGAGAGAGAGGAGGTTTTGGAGGGAGAGGGAAGGGAACGAGGGGGCAGGGAGAGGACAGAGGGAGAGGGAGAGGGGGTCGTGGAGGGGACGGGAGACCAGGTAATGTGGGGGGTGGGGTGTCAAGTGTGTCGGGGGTGGGGGAGGGGGGGGGTGTCAGGGTGGGAGTGGGAAGTGGGGAGAGGGGGGGAGGGAGGGAAGTTGTGGGTTTAAAGCTCAACGTCATTCTTGATAAACATGGTAATGTGGGGGAGGGGGGTCATGAGGGGGTCATGAGGGGGGGTCATGAGGGGGGGTCATGAGGGGGGTCATGAGGGGGGTCATGACGAGGTTCATGAGGGGGGTCATGAGGGGGTCATGAGGGGGGTCATGATGGGGGTCATGATGGGGGTCATGAAGGGGTCATGAGGGGGGTCATGAGGGGTGTCATGAGGGTGGGCCATGGGGGGTCATGAGGGGGGTCTTGAGGGGGGGTCATGAGGGGGGTCATGAGGGGGGTCATGGGGGGTCACGAGGGGGGATCAGCTGAGGGTGGCTCTAAAAAACCCTGCAAAAGTAACAAACTGGATGCAAATGCTCATTCCGTATCAGCCCTGCAGTTATCAGATCTCTGGTGCTAAACGGCAACACCGAAGCAGATTAAGATACAAACCTGTACACCTTTGGAGTGTGGGAGGAATCCGGAGCATCCGGAGAAAACCCACGCAGGTCACGGGGAGAACGGACATCACCCGCAGTCAGGATCGAACCTGGGTCTCTGGCGCTGTTATGCCCCTGTCCCACTTAGGAAACCTGAACGGAAACCTCTGGAGACTTTGCGCCCCACCCAAGGTTTCCGTGCGGTTCCCGGAGGTTTTTGTCAGTCTCCCTACCTACTTCCACTACCTGCAACCTCCGGCAACCACCTGCAACCGCACGGAAACCGCACGGAAACCTTGGGCGGGGCGCAAAGTCTCCAGAGGTTTCCGTTCAGGTTTCCTAAGTGGGACAGGGGCATAAGGCAGATGGGTGGAAATAGTGACAAAGGCCAGAGGTGAAGAGGAGACAAGAGGAGGAGGAGTGAAGGGGGAGGGGGAGGGCAATGAGGAGGGGGAGGGAGAGGGGGGTGATGAGGGAGGGGGATAGGGAGGGGATGGTGGATGGAGAAGGGGTGGGAGGGAGGGAGGGAGGGGAAGGAGGGATGTTGTAGGTTTAAAGCTCAACATCATTCTTGTGTTACAGGAAACGGTGGAACGAAGGGCAAATCAGGTAATGTGAGGGGGGAGGATCAAGGGGGGGCTGAGGGTGGGAGAGGGAAGTGAGGCCTTGGAGCGGGTGTTGTACGAGGGGGGTGGTTGAGGGAGGGGGCTGCGTGAGAGAAAGGAGGTTTTGGAGGGAGAGGGAAGGGAACGAGGGGGCAGGGAGAGGACAGAGGGAGAGGGAGAGGGGGTCGTGGAGGGGACGGGAGACCAGGTAATGTGGGGGGTGGGGTGTCAAGTGTGTCTGGGGTGGGGGAGGGGGGGGGGTGTCAGGGTGGGAGGGGGAAGTGGGGAGGGGGGGGGAGGGAGGGAAGTTGTGGGTTTAAAGCTCAACGTCATTCTTGATAAACATGGTAATGTGGGGGAGGGGGGTCATGAGGGGGGTCATGAGGGGGGGTCATGAGGGGGGTCATGAAGAGGTTCATGAGGGGGGTCATGAGGGGGTCATGAGGGGGGTCATGATGGGGGTCATGATGGGGGTCATGAGAGGGGTCATGAGGGGGGTCATGAGGGGTGTCATGAGGGTGGGCCATGGGGGGTCATGAGGGGGGTCATGAGGGGGGTCTTGAGGGGGGGTCATGAGGGGGGTCATGAGGGGGGTCATGGGGGGTCACGAGGGGGGGTCAGCTGAGGGTGGCTCTAAAAAACCCTGCAAAAGTAACAAACTGGATGCAAATGCTCATTCCGTATCAGCCCTGCAGTTATCAGATCTCTGGTGCTAAACGGCAACACCGAAGCAGATTAAGATACAAACCTGTACACCTTTGGAGTGTGGGAGGAATCCGGAGCATCCGGAGAAAACCCAAGCAGGTCACGGGGAGAACGGACATCACCCGCAGTCAGGATCGAACCTGGGTCTCTGGCGCTGTTATGCCCCTGTCCCACTTAGGAAACCTGAACGGAAACCTCTGGAGACTTTGCGCCCCACCCAAGGTTTCCGTGCGGTTCCCAAAGGTTTTTGTCAGTCTCCCTACCTGCTTCCACTACCTGCAACCTCCGGCAACCACCTGCAACCGCACGGAAACCGCACGGAAACCTTGGGCGGGGCGCAAAGTCTCCAGAGGTTTCCGTTCAGGTTTCCTAAGTGGGACAGGGGCATAAGGCAGATGGGTGGAAATAGTGACAAAGGCCAGAGGTGAAGAGAAGACAAGAGGAGGAGGAGTGAAGGGGGAGGGGGAGGGCAATGAGGAGGGGGAGGGAGAGGGGGGTGATGAGGGAGGGGGATAGGGAGGGGATGGTGGATGGAGAAGGGGTGGGAGGGAGGGAGGGAGGGGAAGGAGGGATGTTGTAGGTTTAAAGCTCAACATAATTCTTGTGTTACAGGAAAGGGTGGAACGAAGGTCAAACCAGGTAATGTGAGGGGGGAGGATCAAGAGGGGGCTGAGGGTGGGAGAGGGAAGTGAGGCGTTGGAGGGGGTGTTGTACGAGGGGGTGGTTGAGGGAGGGGGCTGCGTGAGAGAAAGGAGGTTTTGGAGGGAGAGGGAAGGGAACGAGGGGGCAGGGAGAGGACAGAGGGAGAGGGAGAGGGGGTCGTGGAGGGGACGGGAGACCAGGTAATGTGGGGGGTGGGGTGTCAAGTGTGTCTGGGGTGGGGGGGGGGGTTGTCAGGGTGGGAGTGGGAAGTGGGGAGATGGGGGGAGGGAGGGAAGTTGTGGGTTTAAAGCTCAACGTCATTCTTGATAAACATGGTAATGTGGGGGAGGGGGATCATGAGGGGGGTCATGAGGGGGGTCATGAGGGGGGTCATGAGGGGGTCATGAGGGGGGGTCACGAGGGGGGGTCAGCTGAGGGTGGCTCTAAAAAACCCTGCAAAGGTAACAAACTGGATGCAAATGCTCATTCCGTATCAGCCCTGCAGTTATCAGATCTCTGGTGCTAAACGGCTACACCGAAGCAGATTAAGATACAAACCTGTACACCTTTGGAGTGTGGGAGGAATCCGGAGCATCCGGAGAAAACCCACGCAGGTCACGGGGAGAACGGACATCACCCGCAGTCAGGATCGAACCTGGGTGTCTGGCGCTGTGTTATGCCCCTGTCCCACTTAGGAAACCTGAACGGAAACCTCTGGTGACTTTGCGCCCCACCCAAGGTTTCCGTGCGGTTCCCGGAGGTTTTTGTCAGTCTCCCTACCTGCTTCCACTACCTGCAACCTCCGGCAACCACCTGCAACCTCCGGGAACCGCACGGAAACTTTGGGTGGGGCGCAAAGTCTCCAGAGGTTTCCATTCAGGTTTCCTAAGTGGGACAGGGGCATAATAGGCAGCAACTCTTTTAATCTCTTTCACTCAGAGGGTGGTGGATAAATGGAAGGAGCTGCCAGAGGAGATAGCTGAGTCAGATACTTATCTGCTCTAAACTCCATTAACCATTCCTCAGTCCACTTGCCCAACTGATCAAGATCCCCGCTGTAATTTTGGATAACCATCTTCGCTGTGTACAATACCACCCACTTTAGTTTCATCCACAAACGTACTAATCACCGAACCGCAGATGCTGCTTTAAAAAGACACAAACAGCTGGAGTAACTCAGCGGGTCAGGCAGCATCACTGGAGTAAAGGATTGGGTGACGTTTCGGGTCGAGACCCTTCTTCAGACAGCAGTCCTCAGAAGGGTCTCGACCCGAAACGTCGCCCATTCCTTCCCTCCAGTGATGATGACTGTTGAGACCCTTCTTCAAACTGAGAGTCAGGGGAAAGGGAAACGTACTTGGTCGTGATTTGTACATTCTCATCTTCTCTCTTTTATACAGGTAAACATTTATGTGACGTAGAACACGGAATGTGTAGTCCAAATGGCAGCTGTCGTCGTAGGGGCGAAGGTTACATCTGCATCTGTAACTCAAAGAATTCAGAAAAGGGTGGTTCTGAAAGACCCTGCATAGGTAACAAACTGGATCAAAATGTTCATTCCGTATCAGACCTGCCGTTATCAGATCTCTGGTGTGGGGGGGCAAACGACATTCGCTGGCCTATTTTCCCCCTCGAAATTATTTATTTTAGTTTTTTTTAGTTCAGAGATACAGCGCGGAAACCGGCCCTTCAGCCGACCGAGTCCGCACCGGTCAGTGATCCCTGCACATTAACACTATCCTACACACACCAGGGACAATTTACAACATTACTGATGCCAATTAACCTACAAAACCTACATTGATACCAAGCCAATTAACCTGTAATCCTGTACGTCTTTGGAGTGTGGGGGGGACCGGGGATCTGGGAGAAAACCCACGCGGTTCACGGGGAGAACGTGCAAACTCCGTACAGACAGCGCCCGTAGTCGGGATCGAACCCGTGTCTCTGGCGCTGTGAGGCAGCAACTCTACCGCTGCGCCACTGGGTTTGGACCTGAAGTGTCCTCTCCAAGGTGTTTGTTTTGCACAGAGAGTGGCGGGTGTATGTAAATGCTGCCGGGGGTGGTGGTGGAGGCGGCTACAATGCTGGAGTAACTCAGCGTGTCAGGCAACATCTCTGGAAAGAAGGAATGGGCGATGTTTCGGGTCGAGATCCTCCTTCTTAGCGCCAGAGGCCCGGGTTCGATCCTGACCTCGGGTGCTGCCTGTGTGGAGTCTGCGCATACTCCTTGTGACCGCGTGGCTTTCCTCCGGGTGCTCCGGTTTCCTCCCACATCCCAAAGACCAGCAGGTTTGCAGGAACAACATTCTTTGTTTTGTATACAATAAACAAGGTATGCAAAGGGTGGCCATTCAAAGGTCGCAGACGTGTTCGATGCAGTCCCCAATGATCCGTCTTTGTTCTCTGTGTATCCCCGTCCCATCTCCGGCACCCACTACTCACCAGCCGTCGGGTTGCACTTGGCTCGGCAGCGCTTCGGTAACAGTCGCGGGTGACTTATTGTTGAATTCTCTTTACTTTGCAGATATAAAATGCCCTTCGGACATGGACGACGCGAAATGTTCAAAAACCCCGGTACGTGAGCACGGCTTCTCTGATCAGTTCAGCCTATTTTGTGCGGAGATGTCAAATCCACGGCAGAGCTGGCCTCTCAGCTCCTCAATAAATACAAGGCTGATTTGTTCAGTAACCCCAAACTCCACATTCCTTCACTGCCCTTCCCTTACACCGCCCTCCCCCCTCCTTCCCCTGTTGTTTTCCACACCTATATCCCCCCCATTCCCACCCACCTCCGATTCCCCCATCTTTCACTTTTCACCAACCCCCCTCCCCATAATTTCCCACCTGTATTACCTATATCAATACCAATTAAATATATTAGTGCCTAGACCTAAACACTTCCGTAAATGTGGAGAGGTCACGGGCAGAAAGTGCAAACTCCACACAGACAGCACCCGCAGTCAGGATCAAACCCAGGTCTCTGGCACGGCAAGCGACCCCCGCACACTAACACTATCCCACACACACCAGGGACAATTTACAATTTTACCAAAGCCAATTAGCCTACAAACCTTTGTACGCCTTTGGAGTGTGGGAGGAAACCGGAGCACCCGGAGAAAACCCACGCAGGTCACAGGGAGAGCGTACAAACTAAATACATGCAGTCAGGATTAAACCCGGGTCTCTGGTGCTGTAAGACAGCAACTCTACCGCTGCGCCACTGTGCTGCCCCAAATATGTAAACAGATAACAAGCCACTCATCTTCCTTACAATTTTAAATATTTCCGACATCAGGATCTAACCTGCCTGTGTAGCAGGAACGGCAGATGCTGGTTTAAACGGGAGATAGACACAAAAAGCTGGAGTAATCCAGCGGGACAGGCAGCATCTCTGGAGAGAAAGAATGGTGACGTTTCGGGTCAAGACCCTTCCTCAGGCTTGTCAGGGAAAAGGGAATCTAGAGAGATACACAGTGCTGTAGAGATATGGAACAAATGAATGAAAGATATGCAAAAATGTAACGATGATGAAGGGAACAGGCCATTGCCAGCTGTTTGTGAGGTGAGAACGAGAAGCTGATGCGATGGGTGGGGGAGGGATGGAAAGAAAGGGAATGCAGGTTTTAAAAATATATATTTTTATTAGATGCAAACATATTATGGTAAAATATAATTACATATTATAGTAAAAACTTTTCATGTATATCAATCATACATTATTAAAATTTTCAATTGTGGATTGATTCTGCTTCTAGTTTATTTTTATATAGATAGTAAATAAGAGAGAAAGAGAGAGAAAAAAAAGAGAATTACAAATGTCAAAAAAGAAAAAAGAGTGGAATGAATTACTAATAATACGTCATTGGAGATAGGTTCGTAAATTATAAAGTATAACTTTTCATCTAATTGCAGGTTTTACAAGATTCTTGATTAATAATAATAATAATAAATTTTATTTATGGGCGCCTTTCAAGAGTCTCAAGGACACCTTACAAAAATTTAGCAGGTAGAGGAAAAGATTAGTACGGGTGTCTGGGGTTATGTGGAGAAGGCAGGAGAGTGGGGTTAGGAGGGAGAGATAGATCAGCCATGATTGAATGGCGGAGTAGACTTGATGGGCCGAATAGCCTAATTCTGCTCCTATCACTTATGACCTGATGAACCCACAGTGACTCCTGGAAGGGGCTTGGGCCACGATCAGGAATGAATAAGTTTATTGGCCAAGTATTCACATACAAGGAATTTGCCTTGGTGCTCCGCCCACAAGTGACAACATGACATACAGTGACAGTTTGGAAAGACACACCAAACATTAAACAATAATAATAAATGCAGACTTGCTAATTCTCCGTTTAATCTCTTTTCCCGTTTCATTCAGCAGGAGATGAAAAAAGACGAGAAGCTCTACTGCTTTATCAGTGAGTTTGCGTCTGACGTCAATAATGATTGTCGACAATATAAGCTGAATGATTCCAATGACCAGCTGTTGTTGGTGAGTGAGGTGAAGGTTTCTCCCATGTCTCGTTGGTCTCAAGCTAAACAACCCTTTGCTCAATCTGAAGATAGACACAAAATGCTGGAGTAACTCAGCGGGACAGGCAGCAACTCTGGAGAGAAGGAATGGGCAACGTTTCGCGTTGAGACCCTGCAAGAGTCTCGACCCGAAACATCGCCCATTCCTTCTCTCCAGAGATGCTGCCTCACATGCTAAGTTCTTATGCCCCTGTCCCACTTAGGAAACCTGAACGGAAACCTCTGGAGACTTTGCGCCCCACCCAAGGTTTCCGTGCGGTTCCCGGAGGTTGCAGGTGGTTGCCGGAGGTTGCAGGTAGTGGAAGCAGGTAGGGAGACTGACAAAAACTCCCGGGAACCGCACGGAAACCTTGGGTGGGGCGCAAAGTCTCCAGAGGTTTCTGTTCAGGTTTTCTAAGTGGGACAGGGGCATAACTCCAGCATTTTGTGTCTACAAGTCTACAAGGGATATGGGGAGAAGGCAGGCATGGGTTATTGATTGGGGACGATCAGCCATGATCACAATGAATGGCGGTGTGGGCCCGAAGGCCTGAATGGCCTCCTCCTGTTTCTATGAAATATGAGATGCTGTTCCTCCAATTTGCGTTCAGCCTCACTCTGACAGTGGAGGAGACCTAGGACAGAAAGGTCTGTGTAGGAATGGGAAGGAGAATTAAAGTGTCCAGCAACCGGGAGATTAGGTAGGTTCAGGCGAGCTGAGCGAAGGTGTTCCGTGAAACAATTGCCCAGTCTGCGTTTGGTTTCACATCTATAGTAGAGACTCTGTGCATCTACCTGATCTATTCCTCTCATGATTTTATACACCTCTATAATGGGACGACAGATGGCACAATGGGCTAAGTGTTCGGCTGGCAACCGGAAGGTAGCCGGTTCGAATCCCGCTTGGAGTGCATACTGTCGTTGTGTCCTTGGGCAAGACGCTTCACCCACCTTTGCCTGTGTGTGAATGTGTGTGAGTGATTGGTGGTGGTCGGAGGGGCCATAGGCGCAGAATGGCGGCCACGCTTCCGTCAGTCTGCCCCAGGGCAGCTGTGGCTACAGAAGTAGCTTACCACCACCGAGTGTGACTGAGGAGTGAATGAATAATGCGATGTAAAGCGCCTTGAGTATTAGAAAGGCGCTATATAAATCCCATCCATTATTATTATTATTATTATTATAAGATCACCCCTCATCCTCCTGTGTTCCAAGGAATAGAGTCCCAGTCTGCTCAACCACTCCCTATAGCTCACACCCTCTAGTCCTGGCAACATCCTTGTAAATCACCTCTGTTGTACCCTTTCCAGCTTGATAACATCTTGCCTATAACATGGTGCCCAAAACCGAACACCATACTCTAAATGACGCCTCACCAACGTCGTATACAACTGCTACATATCATGACTCAATAGTTTAGTTTGGAGATATGGCGCAGAAACGGGCGCTTCGACCCACCGAGTCTGCACCGACCAGCGATCCCCGCACACTAACACTATCCTACACACACTAGGAACAATTTACAATCTTTGTCGAAGCCAATAAACCTACAAAACTGCGGTGCGTGCAGGAGGAAGCCAGAGCACCCGGAGAAAACCCACGCAGTCACAAGGGGAACGTACAAACTCCGTGCAGACAGCATCCGTAATCCGTAGTCAGGATGGAACCCGGGTCTCTGGCACTGTGAGGCAGCAACTCTACCGCTCCAACAACTTACGGACCAGTACAACACAGAGGGAGGGTCAGTCAGCATCTCTGGAGAACATGGAGAGGTGACGTTTTGAATCGGGGCTCTTCTTCAGTTTGAACGCATCCATCACCTTTTTTTCTTCACAGAATATGTCGGGGGAAATCGACCAGATCATGGGGGACATGGGAATGTGGGAGAACATGGAGAAGGATCTGCGCAGGAATTCCAGCTACCTTCTGATGGGTGCTCTGGAGAATGCCATGTATATGACTGCTGTGAATCTGGACAAGGAACGATATAACTTAACCATGGAAAACTTTGGTAAGGCCGCACCAACCTGTAACCCATTGATCCACCATTCGGCCCATCAAGTCTACTCCGCCATTCAATCATGGCTGATCTATTCCTAACCCCATTCTCCTGCCTTAGTTCTCCCCATAACCCTTGACACCCGCACTAATCAGGAATCTGTTAGTTTAGTTTATTGTCACGTATACCGAAGTACAGTGATAATATATTCTTGTTTGTTGCGTGTTATCCAGTCAGCGGAGAGATTATACATAGTGTCATGCAGCATTGAAACGGACCCATCGGCCCAACTTGCCCACACCGACCAACATGTCCCATCTGTGTTTTGGCCCATATCTTCCAAACCTGTCCGATCCATGTACCTCCGTATAGACAGCACCCGTAGTAATGCCCCTGTCCCACTTAGGAAACCTCTGGAGACTTTGCGCCCCACCTAAGGTTTCCGTGCGGTTCCCGGAGGTTGCAGGTGGTTGCCGGAGGTTGCAGGTAGTGGAAGCAGGTAGGGAGACTGACAAAAACCTCCAGGACCCGCACGGAAACCTTGGGTGGGGCACAAAGTCTCCAGAGGTTTCCGTTCAGGTTTCCTAAGTGGGACAGGGGCATAAGGATCAAACTTGGGTCTCTGGCGATGAAAGGCAGGGACTCTACCACTGCGCCACCGTGCTGACCTTAAAAGGGGCAACATTTAACACAGATATATGGACATTCTTTTTACACAGAGGTGCCTGGAACCCGCTGCCAGGGGAGGTAGGGGGGAGGCAGATACGATCGTGGCGTTTAAGAGGTGGGGAATGGAGGGATGAGGATCATGTGCGGGCAGATAAGAGTTGGTCTTGGCATCAGATTCAGCACAGACGTTGTAGGCCGAAGGGCCTGTTCTAGTTGGATACTGTTCCATCTTCTACGTACTGTGTTTCAGAAATTGAAATGCAAGTTCTCAAGGACAAGGAAATTAATGTCAATGGAACGGTGACACTGTTGGCCAATGAGAATCAGATGGAATTCCACTGGGAAACACAGAAGTCGGAAGACCCCTCTGGTAAGATCCTCCCTCAGTGAGAAGATACTGTAAAGATGCAATCCTTGCATATCCTGTGTAACCCCTATGGACAGACCCAATAGTTTAGTTTAGTTTAGGGATACAGTGAAGAAACAGGCCCTTTGGCCCACTGTGCCGACCAGTGATCCCCCCACACTAATACTATCCCACACACATTAGGGACAATTTATAATTTTAACAAAGCCAATTAACCTGCCAACCTAAGATAGACACCAAAAGCTGGAGTAACTCAACTGGACAGGCAGCATCTCTGGGGAGAAGGAATGGGTGACGTTTCGTGGCAAGACCATTCTTCAGACTGGTTAAGGATAAGAGAAACGAGAGATATAAACGATGAGGTAGAGAGATAAAGAACAATGAATGAAAGATACTAAGTTACAGAGATAGGTTGAATAAGTTAGGTCTTTATTCTCTGGAGCGCAGAACGTTAAGGGGGGACTTGATAGAGGTCTTTAAAATGATGAGAGGGATAGACAGAGTTGATGTGATCAAGCTTTTCCCTTTGAGAATAGGGAAGCTTCAAACAAGAGGACATTACTTCAGAATTAAGGGACAGAAGTTTAGGGGTAACATGAGAGGGAACTTCTTTACTCAGAGAGTGGTAGCGGTGTGGAATGAGCTTCCAGTGGAAGTGGTAGCGGCAGGTTCGTTGGTATCATTTAAAAATAAATTGGATAGGCATATGGATGAGAAGGGAATGGAGGGTTATGGTATGAGTGCAGGCAGGTGGGACTAAGGGAAAAAAGTTGTTCGGCACGGACTTGTAGGGCCGAGATGGCCTGTTTCCGTGCTGTAATTGTTATATGGTTATATGGTTATATGGTTATATGCAAAAAGTAATTATACCAAAGGACACAGGCCATTGTTAGATGTATGTTGGGTGAAAACGAGAAGCTGGTGCGACTTGGGTGGGGAGAGGGATAGAGAGAGAGGGAATGCCGGGGCTACTTGAAGTGGGAGAAATTAATTTTCATACCACTGGTCATTCAACCTACAAACCTGTATGTCTTTGGAGTTTAGAGATACAGCGCGGAAACAGGCCCTTCGGCCCACCGAGTCCGCGCCGACCAGTGATTCCCGCACACAAACACTATCCTACACACACTAGGGACAATTTACAATTTTACCAAAGCCAATTAACCTACAAATCTTTGGACTGTGGGAGGAAACTGAAACTCCCGGAGAAAACCCACGCAGGTCACGGGGAGAACGTACAAACTCCGTACAGACAGCACCCATTGTCAGGATCGAACCCGGGTCTCTGGTGCTGTGAGGCAGCAACTCTACCGCTGCTCCACTGTGCTGCCCCTCGATCAGATATGACGCGCTGAGGGACTTCTACAAAGGTAACGTTTCTGGTCTTGCCCCCAAACAGAGTTTGCGGCAATCTCCTTCCTCGCTTGCAAGACGCTGGGCTCGCTCCTGGAGGTGAACGAGCTGGAGATGGCGAACAAGAAGTTCGGGAAGGAGTCCTTGCAGATGAATTCCAACTTGTTGATGGCCGTCATGACCACCACCAGCCAGGAGCTTCAGAACATCACCTTCACCATCAAAAACAATGAGGTGCTGACAGCGATTATTGGGGACTCACACACAGGGCAATGTGCAATGGATGTTACAGTGAGGGCTGTATCAGTGTTACAGTGTGGGGTGTATCAGTGAGGGGGGTATCAGTGTTGGTTAGGCCTGTGTGTTTGGGTGTGTGGCACTGCAGTAAGATATGGAAGGTTTATCGGTGCTGGTGAAGGAGGGGGTGATTAGATTTTGAGATCGTTAGATCATAAGCAATAGGAGCAGAATTAGGCCATTCAGCCCATCAAGTCTAATCTGCCATTTAATCATGCCTGATCTATCTCTCCCTCCCAACCCCATTCTCCTGCCTTCTCCCCGTAACCCCTAACACCCATTACTGAAGAAGGGTCTCGACCCAAAACGTCACCCATTCCTTCTCTCCAGAGATGCTGCCTGTCCCGCCCGCTGAGTTACTCCAGCTTGACATCATTTTTACCATGTGATGATTTTTCCACACATCGGCAGTCGTTGTTGGCTCAAGAGTAACTCGGGAGAGGAACTTGGTACATAGCAGAAATGAGAAGTAAACGGCAAACTTAGACATACACGTGGGAACTCGTTTAAACTCGTGAACATAAACTTGGAATCTCGTAGACAACCACGAGATTGATTTTTTCTTTCACTGGTGGGTGGACCCGCACCGTGAGACAGGGCCATTACTCCAGCTTTTTATGTTTGTCACCTGTACTGACCGATGTTGCTGTTGTTTGAGCCTCTGTGTTTGCGCGGCTGCCTTTGCCCGGCTGCAGGAGGATGCGGACGACTACACCGTGTGCGTTTACCTGCGCGAGGCTGACGACAGGATATTCTGGTCGACCCAGGGCTGCAGCAAGTTGCAGTCTACTCGCTCCCACACCACCTGCCGCTGCAGCCACCTCAGCAAGTTTGCCGTGCTGGTCGCCCTGTACAAGGTGGAGGTGAGAACCCGCGCCAAGGGACCTGGGGTGGGGGGAGGAGGGGAGAGGGTGGACATGGGCTGGGGACCCGCACAAGCTGCGTCAAGCTGCACACCAGCAGCCCTGCTGGTAAACGATGCAGCCCAGCTGGGAACTGCAGGCCCATGAGGTACAGACCAGTATCCCTGCTGGTAAGCGTAGCAGCCCCGCTGGGAGCCGCAGCCCCATGAGGTACAGACCAGCAGTCCTGCTGGTAAACGTCGCAGCCCTGCTGGGAACTGCAGGCCTGCTGGGAACAGCAACTCTACTGGTAAACATATGAAACCAGCTGGGAACAGAAGCCCATGAGCTGCACACAGGCAACCCTGCTGGTAAACATGGCAGCCCAGTTGGGAACGGCAGCTCTATGAGATGCACATTAGCAGCCCTACTGGTAAACGTGTAGAACCAGTTGGGAACCCTGACCACGGGTCCTGTCTGTACGGAATTTGTACGTTCTCTCCATGACATGTGTGGGCTTTCTCCAGGTGCTCCTCCCACACACTCCAAAGACGTACAGGTTTGTAGGCTAATCGGCTTGGTGTGAATGTAAATTGTCCCTAGTGTGTGTGGGATAGTGTTAGTGCGCGGGGATCGCTGGCTGGCGTGGACTCAGTGGGCCGAAGGGCCTGTTTCCGCGCTGTATCTCTAAAGTAAACCTGGGCTTGCTGGGGGCTCCTCAGAGTGGGATTTGTTGCCTGATCCCCTCAAAGCCTAACTCCAACACTGTTCCCTCCTGCCCCAGCTCAACTCTGCCCCCAGCTGGCCCCGTGAGAAGCCTACATTGCTGTTCTATGTACACAAAATTGCTGGGGAAACTCAGCGGGTGCAGCAGCATCTATGGAGCGAAGGAAATAGGCGACGTTTCGGGCCGAAACCCTTCGTTCTTTGTCAATATAGAGCAGCCACCCCCCATTTAAATACCACTCAAGTTCAAGTGAGTTTATTGTCATGTGTCCCTGTATAGGACAATGAAATTCTTGCTTTGCTTAAGCACACAGAAAATAGGCATTTACTACAAAACAGATAAATGTGTCCATATACCATGATATAAATATATACACACATGAATAAATAAACTGATGAAGTGCAAATAGCAGAAAGTGGTTATTAATAATCAGAGTTTTGTCCGAGCCAGGTTTAATAGCCTGATGGCTGTGGGGAAGTAGCTATTCCTGAACCTGGTTGTTGCAGTCTTCAGGCTCCTGTACCTTCTACCTGAAGGTAGCAGGGAGATGAGTGTGTGGCCAGGATGGTGTGGGTCTTATGATGATACTGCCAGCCTTTTTGAGGCAGCAACTGCGATAAATCCCCTCGATGGAAGGAAGGTCAGAGCCGATGATGGACTGGGCAGTGTTTACTTTTTGTAGTCTTTTCCTCTCCAGGGCGCTCAAATTGCCGAACCAAGCCACGATGCAACCGGTCAGTATGCTCTTGACTGTGCACCTGTAGAAGTAGAGAGAGTCTTCCTTGACAAACCGACTCTCCGTAATCTTCTCAGGAAGTAGAGGCGCTGATGAGCTTTTTTGATAATTGCGTTAGTGTTCTCGGACCAGGAAAGATCTTTAGAGATGTGCACGCCCAGGAATTTGAAGTTCTTGACCCTTTCAACAATCGACCCATTGATATAAATGGGGCTGTGGGTCCCCCTCCTACTCATTCCAAAGTCCACAATCAGTTCCTTGGTTTTGTTGGTGTTGAGCGCCAGGTTATTGCGCTGGCACCATATGGACAGTTGCTCGATCTCTCTTCTGTATTCCGATCAGTGATACGCCCCACAATAGTGGTGTCATCAGCGAACTTGATGATGGAGTTCGCACTGTGGTTGGCTACGCAGTCATGGGTATAGAGTGAGTACAGCAGGGGGCTGAGCACGCAGCCTTGAGGTGCTCCCGTGCTGATTGTTATTGAGGCTATTTTATTTTAGTTTAGAGATACAGCGTGGAAACCGGTCCCATGGCCCACTAAGTCCGCGCACATGAACACTATCCCACACACACTAGGGACAATTTACAGGTAGACAAAAGTGCTGGAGAAACTCAGCGGGTGCAGCAGCATCTATGGAGCGAAGGAAATAGGCGACGTTTCGGGCCGAAACCCTTCTTCACACCCGAAACGTTGCCTATTTCCTTCGCTCCATAGATGCTGCTGCACCCGCTGAGTTTCTCCAGCACTTTTGTCTACCTTCGATTTTCCAGCATCTGCAGTTCCTTCTTAAACACAGGGACAATTTACACATACACCAAGCCAATTAACCTACAAACCTGTATGTCTTTGGTCACGGGGAGAACGTACAAACTCCGTACAGACAGCACCCGTGGTCGGGATGGAACCTGGGTCTCTGGCGCTGTGAGGCAGCAACTCTACCGCTGCGCCACTGTGCCATCCTCTCTCAGGCAAATCGACCTCCCTTCCATCGACTCCATCTACACTGCATGCGGCCTCTGAGGTTCTTGGGTTCTGCTTTCTATTGCATTGCTTAGTTTAGTTTACTTTAGAGAGACAGCATGGACAGGAAGGCTCTGCAGAGGGTAGTGAGGGGAGCGGAGAGGATCATTGGCATCTCCCTACCCTCGGTACAAGAACTGTTCCAGAGTCGCGGTCTGAAAAAAGCTCTGAGAATAGCTAAGGACAAACTGCACCCCCTCCACATACACCTGGATCTCCTGCCATCAGGCAAGAGATACCGTAGCATCAAAGCCCGGACTACCAGACTGCTAAACAGCTTCCTGCCACAGGCTGTGAGGCTGCTAAACAGTCACTCTGTACTCACAGTCACCTGATTCTGCGGCTTTGCACTGACATTTTAATAACTCTGGCACTGGCTACTCAAATCAGCTGCCCTGGACATTTTAATGATTGGTTTTACTGTATTTTAATGTTGCTGTTTTACCTGCTTTTAACTATTTATACTGTTTCATCAGGGACTGGATTGTTTTTACTGTTATTATGTGTGAAATGTTTAAGTTTTATGTGCGATGCTCCGGTATTCCCTGGGAAACGTCTTCTCATTTTGCACTGTACAACTGTTGCTTTGCAAGATGACAATAAAGGTTGATTGATTGATTGATTGAAACAGGCCCTTCGGCCCACCGAGTCCGCGCTGACCAGCGTTCACCCATTCACACACGAGTTCTACGTTATCCCACTTTCTCATCCACTCCCTACACACTGTGGGCAATTTACAGAGGGCCTTTAATCCTGTTACTTTTATTTTTGTTTGTTTTGTTTCTGATTAAAAATATTTGTATATAGACCAAAAGAAAATGGAGGTGGAAGGTGCTGCCCTCTGCTGGAGTGTTGGGGTTCTGCCTGCTGGACTTCATCAGTCTGAAGAAGGGTCTCGACCCGAAACGTCACCCATTCCTTCTCATCATAGATGCTGCCTCACCGCTGAGTTACTCCAGCATTTTGTGTCTACCTTCATTCTGTTCCCGCCTGGGTTTACCAAGAAATACTTCATCTATCTGATCCACAGCAGTCAGTCCCTCTGTTCCCCCCCATCCCCTGTCTCTCCTCTCCTACTGCTCGCTAACTTGCCTTCTCTCTGTTGACGAGTCCCAGAAACATAGAACATAGAATTCAGAAAGTTCCTGCTCTGGATCAGGCCCTTGGGGCCACAATGTTTGTGCCAGACATGATTTTAAATTAAAACTCATCAGGAGTTTCTCCGGGTGCTCTAGTTCCCTCCGCACTCCAATAACGTGAAGGTTTGTAGGTTAATTGGCTTTTGTAAATTGTCCCTAATGTGTGGGATAGCGTGCGGGAGGAACCTGAAGATTCCGGAGAAAACCCACGCGGTCACGGGGAGAACATGCCAACTCCACACAGACAGCACCCGTGGTCGGGATCGAACCCGGGTCTCTGGCGCTGTGAGGTAGCAACTCTACCGCTGCTCCACCGTGCCACCCTAGTGTTTAGTTTCATTATTGTCACGTGTACCGAGGTAGGGTGAAATGCTTTGTTTTGCATGCCATCCAACTAGATGAGATGATACTATACATAAACGTAAGCAAGTCAAACTCAAGTACATTAGAACTAGAGTGAATACAATACAATACAATACGGTTTTATTCGTCACATTGCACATAAAGTGCAAGTGAAATTAATTTGCCAGCCGCGGTACAATGAGAAAGAACACACAATACACAATAAAAATAACAGTTTCGAGTTTCCTTCTGAACATTCTTTAAATCTTCATCTGCATTTTTTTTTTTTTTTTTTTTAAATTTTGGATAGCCACGACTGATCCATATGTTTCCTTCTGTTGGTTTGTCACCTGGCAGGCTGCAAAAACATGATCTTCAACACAGATTTAACACAAACATCCACAAACGAAGCACAAAAATTGTCCAGTCCTCCTCCATTTCCCCCCATGGTCGGGACCTCATCCCCTCCGCAGTCGCCGCTGCGGGCGTCCAGATGAATGAAAGTCAAGGTAAGTCATGAATCGGTGCCTCCCCCACGGGTGATCGATGGTCAGCATGGTCTCAGTGGGCTGAAGGGCCTGTGTCCATGTTGTATATTTTAACCAAAGAATCAATCAATGAATGAATGAATGAATCAATCAATCAATCAATCAATCAACCAACCATTCGATCGATCGATCAATAAATCAATCAATCGATCAATCAAATGATCAATCAATCGATTAATCGATCAATCGCTCGCTCCATCAATCGACACATCCATTGGTCAATCAATCGATTAATCAATCGCCTAATCAATCGATCGATAAATCAACACATTGATCAATCGATCTAATAACAAATGAATCAATCAAAGCCCATCAGTGGAGCAATGGGCCCCATCACCGTTTCTCCTCCACCTTGTTGCCGTGTATTGATCCTCCTCTCTCTCCACAGGGTCCTGCTCTCTCCGTCATCACCTATGTGGGGGTGATCATCTCGCTGGTTGCGCTGCTGGCCGCCATCATTACCTTCACCGCGTGCCGCTCCATCCACAGTGCCCGCACCAGGATCCACACCCACCTCTGCCTCTGCCTCTTCCTGGCCCAGCTGCTCTTCCTCGTCGGCATCTCCCGGACGGAAAACAAGGTACCGATCGGCACCGACCTCGGGCACCGCGCACTTTGCCTGCTCCATATCCTCCTACAAGGGCTCCCGGCATGTGGTGGCCAACATTCCCACTGGCTCAGTGTTACATAGAAACATACATGCCGGAGTAGGTCATTCGGCCCATCGAGACAGCACCACCCCACCACAACCCATCCTTCCACCATCCCATCCACTCCACTACTATCCACCCCACTCCCCCACACTCCCCTTCACTCCACATCACTCTGTACACTCTACTGCACACCCCACTCCCCTCCACTCTACTCTATACTCCACTCTACACTACACTCCGGTCCGCTGCATTAAAGCAGCCTCATTCTCTCTCTCTCTCTCTCTCTCTCACACTCTCACACTCTCTCTCTCTCACACTCTCACACTCTCTCTCTCACACTCTCACACTCTCACTCTCCCACTCTCTCTGCAGGCAGTGTGCGGAACCATTGCTGGGATCCTCCATTACCTGTTCCTGGCGTGCTTCATGTGGATGCTGCTGGAAGGTGTCCAGCTCTACCTGATGGTGGTGAAGGTCTTCCACGCCCAGAGTCTCCGGGGGAAGATCACCTTCCCCGTTGCCTACGGCATCCCGGCCCTGCTCGTCGTGGTGTCGGCGGCTTCCTATCCCCAGGGTTACGGCACCAGAGAATAGTAAGTGAACCCGCCCGCACCTACCCCTCCGACTAGACTGACCTTGAGAGAGGTGAAGACGGCACAATGATATAAAAACAAGACACAATGTGATGGAGTAGAAACATAGACAATAGGTGCCGGAGTAGGCCATTCGGCCCTTCGAGTCAGCACCGCCATTCCGGGGGCGCTGTTCTGGCAGCAGCCATGTCAGCAGTGCGTCAGTTTTTTCAACTTTTTTTTATTTTTTAGTATGTTTTAAAGTGTGTATTTAATGTTTCTTCGTGTGTTTTATGTGGGGGGTGGTGTGGGGGGGGTAAGGGGGAAACCGCTTCGGTCGCCTCCTCCATGGAGAGGCGACTTTTTCCAGGTCGCCTCCCCCGTGGCCTAACATCAAGGATCGGCGCGGCCTTTCCCGGAGACGCGCCCGGGGCTTCAGCGGCGGGCGCAGCGTGGACTCTCGGCGTGGAGCGGGTGAGCCCTCGCTGGGGCTCGCTGGAGGGGAGCGCTCCGTTTCGCTGGCCCGGGGCGGCCGGCAGCCTGAAGTCGCAGCCTGAAGCCGCGGTCTGCAGAGCTCCAGCTGGTGCGGCGTCTACAGCCCGGCATCCCTCGTGGGGGACCCGGGGGAAGAAGAAGCCATCACTGCTGGCCCGCGGCCAACTTCTACCGCGGGGCCGGCATGGACTTACCATCACCCCTGGAGGGGAGCTTCGACCGCCGGCCCTGCAGTCTACGGTGCTTCTGGCTGCGGCGGGGACTTTAAACCTTGACCGCCGGCCTGCGGCCTACAACAATCTAAAGCCGCGGTCTCCGGTGAGGAAGAGCCGATCCTGGACTGACTCTGGACTCTGGTCCTGTCCACGGGGGGGGGAAATGGAGGAGGACTGGCCAAATTTTTGTGCCTTCCACCACAGTGATGAATGCTGTGGTGGATGTTTGTGTTGCATTTTGTGTGTTCTTTATTATTGTATCGCTGCTGACAACCCAATCCTTGCCGGGTCACTGCTCGTGCGGTCGACCGGTCGGTGCAGAGAGTAGCTTTGAATGTTTGTCTCTTTGTTACGTTGTTTGTGTCCCTTTCTTTTTTTTAAAAAGCTACTGTGATGCGCCCTTTTAAATTGCCCCTTGGGGATGAATAAAGTGCTTGAATTGAATAGAATAGAATTGAATTGAATTGAATTGAATGTGCTCATGGCTGATCATCCAAAATCAGTACCCCATTCCGGCTTTTTCCCCATATCCCTTGGATCCGTTAGCCTTAAGAGCTCACTCACTCACCCACACACACTCACCCACTCACCCACACACACTCACCCACTCACACACTCACACCCACTCACTTACTCACACTCACTCACTTACTCAATCACTCACAGTCACTCACACTCACACCCTCCCTCCCTCACACCCTCCCTCCCTCAGCCTCAGAAGGGCCTGTTTGGGTGGTAATGAAGGCAAGCGGCTGGTCATTTATTGCTCATATTCTATGTCGCTCTTCTAGGGAGATGCTAACTGCATTTCCTTGTCTCTGTACTGTACACTGCACACTGACAATAAAGTTTGAATCTGAATCTAAATCTGTCTGTTTTTCTTCCAGTCGGTACAAACTGACGGTGTTTGCTTCCCCCCCCAGCTGCTGGCTAACATTGGATAAGGGGTTCCGCTGGAGTTTCGTGGGTCCAATGTGCGTCATCTGTGTGGTGAGTGTCATTAAACCACCTGTAATGTGGAGGACATGGGACACAGGGCAGATGTTGGATATATAACATAGAACATTGGACATAGATGTAGCACGTTGAGCTCGGGACATGGAACATGTAACATTGGACATTGTACATTGGACATAGTGTGGCGCCATCTTGTGGCCGAGCCACTTTGGTCTCGAACCTTCGTTTGTCCAGCTCGAGATCTCGCGTGTTCATATGACCGTTTCAATAGCATGTATAGACTTGGACACAGGACATAGGATGTGGGACAAAAAATATAGATCATGGCATAGAACAATATAGCACAGGAACAGGCCATTCTGCCCACAATGTCTGTGCCAAACATGATGCCAAGACCTTCTCTTACCTGCCTGCACACGATCTACCTGCATATCCATGTACCTATCTAAAAGCCTCTTAAATGCCACTATTGTATGTAAAGACTCGACTCTGTCGAGACAACAACTTGCATATCAATCACACACACATGAACCATCATGAACCACCTCAGGAGATGTCACGCACAAAGCAAGATAGACACAAAGTGCTGGAGTGACTCAGTGGGTCAAGCTGCATCCCAAAGACAAATTTGGGCCCCATATCTGAGGAAGGATGTTCTGGCTCTGGAGAGGGTCCAGAAGAGGTTTACATTAATGATCCCAGGAATGAGTGAGTGAACCTTTGACGGCACTGGGCGCTGGAGATTAGGGGAAAGTTGAGGGGGGACCTCATTGAAATTACTGAATAATGAAAGGCCTGGATAGAGTGGATGTGGAGAGGATGTTTCCACTGATGGGAGAGTCCAGGACCAGAGGTCACAGCTTCAGAATTAAAAGGCGCTCTTTTAGAAAGGAGGTGAGGAGGAACTTGTTTAGTCAGAGGGTAGTTAATCTGTGGAACTCATTGCCATAGGGGTCTGTGGAGGCCAAGAGTTGATATTTTTAAGGCAGAGAGAAACAAATTTTTGATTAGTACGGGTGTCAAGGGTTATGGGGAGAAGGCTGGAGAATGGGGTTAGGAGGGAGAGATAGATCAGCCATGATTGAATGGCGGAGTAGACTCGATGGGCCGAATGGCCTAATTCTACGCCGATAATGTGTGAACTTGTGAAGACGTTCGGGTTTGTAAGTTAATTGTCCCTAGAGTGTAGGGAGTGGATGAGAATGTGGGATGACATGGGACTAGTGTGAACGGGTGATCGATGGTAGGCGTGGATCCGGTGGGCTGAAGGGGCTGTTTTTGTGCCCGATATTTAAACTGAACGTACTTGAGTACTAAACGTACTTCTCCGTGGATTGGGGAGGAGAAGCTTGTGTGGTCCTGAGATCCTGAGAGCGATGCCGTCTGGAGCTATGCTCCTGGTAGGGCCACCCATGGCGGTAAGATCTCTGACAAAGAGCCAATCCAACCAAGACCTCAACGGTGGAACAGGCGGAGGACGATGGCTGACCTTAGTGGAGCGTCACAACGGCTGGGAAGGCGGATGAAGGCTGCAGCAGAAAAGGGTCTCCGGTCGTCTGGGACTCCATGCCACTGGATCCTGACCCAGATCTGTCAAGGACCGTGGGGTGGCTGTCTGTGCACCAGTCTCCCCACGTTAAACAAAGTCACGCACAGGCGTCCTCCAACTCTGGAGACACCCATGGTTGGCCATGACCGAAGGGGGCCTAAGACTTGAGTACCCAGTCACGGCTGTAAACACAAGTAACTCATCGCAGTTCGTTATCCTTTATGCACCACAGGCAAACCTTGTCTTCCTCACCGTGACGATATGGAAACTGATTGAGAAATTCAAATCCATCAGCCCCGATTTACCCTACTTAGAGAAAATCAGGTAATGACTTCAATGTGTGTTGTTTCTGTAACTCTGTGTAAAGGTTCAAAAGTAAGCCAAAGCATTCCTGCTACACGCTGCCCTGCACAGAACACTGCCAGACCATAGAAACATAGAAAATAGATGCAGGATTAGGCCATTCGGCCCTTCGAGCCAGCACTGCCATGCCATTCAATATGATCATGGCTGATCATCCAAAATCAGTAGGTAGACAAAAATGCTGGAGAAACTCAGCGGGTGAGGCAGCATCTATGGAGCGAAGGAATAGGTGACGCTTCGGATTGAGACCCTTCTTCAGAATCATAGAAACATGGAAACATAGAAAATAGGTGCAGGAGTAGGCCATTCGGCCCTTCGAGCCTGCACCGCCATTCAATATGATCATGGCTGATCATCCAACTCAGTATCCTGTACCTTGAGAATTAGTTTCCCCTTTCCTGCCTTCTCCCCATAATCCCTTGATTCCTTTAGCCCTAAGAGCTATATCTAACTTTCTCTTGAAAACATCCAGTGAATTGGCCTCCACCGCTTTCTGTGGCAGAGAATTCCACAGATCCACGACTCTCTGGGTGAAAAAGTTTTTCCTCATCTCAGTCCAAAATGGCTGACCCCTTATTCTTAAACTGTGACCCCTGGTTCTGGACACACACCTGGACAATACACAAGGGCCCACAATGCCAACATTACAATACTTTACCAGTTCCTTGCTGCTTAGTTTAGTTTCCAGATACAGCGTGGACACAGGCCCTTCGGCCCACCGAGTCCACCCTGTACCAGAGGCAGGAACCCGAACCGAAACGTCACCCTTCCCTTCTCTCCAGAGATGCTGCCTGACCTGTTGTGTTACTCCAGCACTTTGTGTCTATCACCATACACCAGCTCTATCCAACAAACTAGGGGCAATTTACAGAGGCCAAGTTTAGTTAAGTTTACAGATACAGCATGGAAAGAGGCCCTTCGGCCCTACGAGTCCGCACTGACCAGCGATCCTTTGTACACCCGGTTACACCCAGTCCCCACCGGATCGGACTTTACCTTGCACTAAACATTATTCCCTTATCATGTATATGTACACTCGATTGTAATCATGTATAATCTTTCCGCTGACTGATTAGCACGCAACAAAAGCTTTTCACTGTACCTCGGTACACATGACAATAAACTAAACTGACTAACTAACTTCCTCATGCAGACCAACATGTCCCATCTACACTAGTCTCACCTGCCTGTGTTTGGCCCATATATCCCTCTAAACCTATCCATGTATAACTGTCTAAATGTCTCTCAAACATTTGATAGGACCTGCCTCAACTACCTCCTCTGGCAGCGCGTTCCACATATCCACTACCCTTTGTGTGAAATAAAGGTACTCCACAGGTTCATATTCAATTTTCCCCCTTCACCTTAAACCTATGTCCTCTGGTTTTCGATTCCCCTACTCCGGGCAAGGGACAGTGCGTTTTCTCTTCCTCTCATGATTTTGTACATGTTCTAGGAGTAGAATTAGGCCATTCAGCCCATTAAGTTTACTCCACCACATTCATGGCTGATCTATCTCTCCCTCTCAATCCTTCTCCTGCTTTCTCCCCATAGCCCCTGACACCAGTACTAATCTATCTATGCCTTAAAAATATCTGTTGACTTGGCCTCCACAGCTGGCTGTGGCAATGAATTCCACAGATTCATCACCCTCTGACTAACAAAATTCCTCCTCATCTCCTTTCTAAATAGAAAATAGACACTAGACAATAGGTGCAGGAGTAGGCATTTGGCCCTTCGAGCCAGCACTGCCATTCAATGTGATCATGGCTGATCATCGCCATTCAGTAGCCCGTTCCTGCCTTCTCCCCATATCCCCTGTCTCCGCTGTTTTTAAGAGCCCTATCTAGCTCTCTCTTGAAAATATCCAGATAACTGGCCTACACACCCTCTGAGGCAGAGAATTCCACAGACTCACAACTCTCTGTGTGAAAAGGTGTTTCCTCATCTTCGTTTTAAATGGCTTACCCCTTATTCTTAAATTAGGTCTGGATTCCCCCAACATCGGGAACATGTTTCCTGCCTCTAGCGTGTCCAAACCCTTAATAATCGTATACGTTTCAATAAGATCCTTCTAAATTCCAGAGTAAACAAGCCCAGCTGCTCCATTCTCTCAGCATATGACAGTCCCACCATCCCGGGAATTAACCTTGTAAACCTACGCAGCACTCCCTCAATAACAAGAATGTCCTTCCTCAAATTAGGGGACCAAATCTGCACACAATACTCCAGGTGTGGTCTCACTAGGGCCCTGTACAACTGCAGAAGGACCTCTTTGCTCCTATATTCGATTCCTCTTGTTATAAAGGCCAACATGCCATTCGCTTTCTTCACTGCCTGCTGTACCTGCATGCTTACTTTCATAGACTGATGAACAAGGACCCCAGACCCTGTTGTACTTCCCCTTTACCCAACTTGACGCCATTTAGATAGCAACCATGCAATACTCCAGGTGTGGTCTCACTAGGGCCCCATACAATTGCAGAAGGACCGCTTTGCTCCTTTACTCAACTCCTCTTGTAATGAAGGCCAACATGCCATTCGCTTTCTTAACTGCCTGCTGGTAGGTCCTTTTATTCTGAGGCTGTGACCTCTGGTCCTATACTCTCCCACTAGTGGAAACATCCTCTCCACATCCAATCTATCCAGGCCTTTCACTATTCGGTTGGTTTCAATGAGGTCCTTCCTCTTCCTTCTAAACCCCAGCGAGTCGAGAGGTCCAGTGTCTTCGAATGAATGAATGAATGAATGAAAGAATGAATACTTTATTGTCACATGACAAGTCACAGTGATATTCTCTGTTTTACATACGGAAGGTATGCCAATAGTCGCCACCTAAAGGGCGCCGACTCAAACAGGCACTAGTGGAAACATCACCCCCTCATCCTCCTAAGCTCCAAGGAATAATGTGCGAGCCCGCTCAACCTCTCCTCTTGTTGCTGTACTTGGGACTAATTTGTCTTTCCCTGTGCAGAGTGTTCATTGTAACCGCGATCGCTCAGCTGGCGATACTGGGCTGTGCCTGGATTATCGGGGTGTTCCACTTTAACCGCAGGACCATTGCGCTGGCCTACATATTCACCGTCCTCAACAGCTTCCAGGGAACCTTCATCTTCATCCTGCACTGCGTCAACAACAAGCAGGTGAGGGTCATGGCCGCGCGAGACATCTCCCTCGATGGTGCAGGGTGTGGGAGCAAGGTGGGAACATCGACAGCACAATGATGGCCCCTAGTTCCTGCTCCTCCCTCTTTTGGTGGTCCTGACTCCGACTCTGTGTGTGATAGGGCATTCTGAATGCCCTAGATGGCATGCGCTGGCGACGCTTTTCCACCAGGGGCGCTGTCTCCAGGAGGGCACACGGCCCCCGGTTGCGGGCATCAGTCAACGCGCTGGGCGGGAGTTGCCTTGCTTTTGCCGTGATTTACTTAAAGCTAGGAACCTGGTCACCTTCAGCCAGGGGGCTGCTCCTCAGGGGGAGGGGGGGGGTGTTGTGGCCGTTCCTCACAGTGTGTGTGTAACTGTGTATGTGTGTGTGTAACTGTGTATGTGTGTGTGTAACTGTGTATGTGTGTGTGTGTAACAGTGTGTGTGTATGTGTGTAACTGTGTATGTGTGTATGTGTGTGTAACTGTATGTGTGTGTGTGTATGTGTGTGTGTAACTGTGTATGTGTGTGTGTGTAACAGTGTGTGTGTAACTGTGTATGTGTGTGTGTAACTGTGTATGTGTGTGTGTAACTGTGTATGTGTGTGTAACTGTATGTGTGTGTGTGTGTGTAACTGTGTATGTGTGTGTGTAACTGTGTGTGTGTGTAACTGTGTATGTGTGTGTGTAACTGTATGTGTAACTGTGTATGTGTGTGTGTAACTGTGTGTGTGTGTAACTGTGTATGTGTGTGTGTAACTGTGTATGTGTATGTGTGTGTGTGTAACTGTGTATGTGTGTGTGTGTGCAACTGTATGTGTATGTGTGTAACTGTGTATGTGTGTGTGTAACTGTGTATGTGTGTGTGTGTGTAACTGTGTATGTGCGTGTGTGTGTGTAACTGTGTATGTGTGTGTAACAGTGTATGTGACAGTGAGTAATAGTGTATGTGTGTGTAACAGTGTGTGTGTGTGTGTGTGTAACTGTGTATGTGTGTGTGTGTGTGTAACTGTGTATGTGTGTGTGTGTGTGTAACTGTGTATGTGCGTGTGTGTGTGTGCAACTGTGTATGTGTGTGTAACTGTGTATGTGTAACAGTGTATGTGTGTGTGTGTACAGGGCCGGCCTTAGGGGGTGCGGGGCCCAATTGGGAACAATTTTGGTGGGCCCCAGGTTCCCAGCCAAGGTGTGTCAGCCCAGTTATTTAGTATATATTATGAAATTGTACACTAGGTGCTATGGAATATACACTGTGTGAATCTCTCCTGCTCCCTCCCGTTTGCCTGTCAGTAGCTCCGCTGGCTTCCAATCTTTACCGTAGCTGCTAATTATGTGATTGGACACAATGCCCTTGGAGACAGCGGCTGATTGGACGGGAGGAGATCTATTTGTTGATTGGACGGGAATTTTAAAGCAAGCTGGTTGGTGATTGGATGCAATCCCCTTAGAGACAGCGTTTGATTGGCCGCCAAATAAAATTGTCAAATCTGTAACAAAAATCGCTGGTCGGTGCGAACTCAGTGGATCTGTTTGTATCTCCAAACTAATCTGGTTGTATCAACCAGACTATCTGGTTGTATCTCCAAACTAAACAGTATAACATGCAGGTACATTCATTTAAAATTAAATTCAGTGATTATTTCACATGATTTCTCACTGTGTAAAGCTCAATATCTGACCAATTTCTGTTTAACACGTTTGGTCTGCCGTGAGCATTTTTCTCTCCCAAAACAGTTCATATCTAGCAAATCGATCAACGAACCAGACAGCAGTTGGACGCAGTCATAGAACCATAGACAATAGGTGCAGGAGTAGGCCATTCGGCCCTTCGAGCTTGCACTGCCATTCAATATGATCATGGCTGATCATCCAACTCAGTATCCTGTACCTGCCTTCTCTCCATAAGCCACAAGGGCCACATCTAACTCCCTCTTAAATATAGCCAACGAACTGGCCTCAACTACATTCTGTGGCAGAGAATTCCAGAGAATCACCACTCTCTGTGTAAAAAATGTTTTTCTCATCTCAGTCCTAAAAGATTTCCCCTTTATCCTTAAACTGTGACCCCTTGTTCTGGACTTCCCCAACATCGGGAACAATCTTCCTGCATCTAGCCTGTCCAACCCCTTAAGAATTTTGTGGGTTTCTATAAGATCCCCCCTCAATCTTCTAAATTTTAGCGAGTACAAGCCGAGTCTATCCAGTCTTTCTTCATATGGAAGTCCTGACATCCCAAGAATCAGTCTGGTGAACCTTCTCTGTACTCCCTCTATGGCAAGAATGTCCTTCCTCAGATTAGGAGCCAAAACTGTATGCAATACTCCAGGTGTGGTCTCACCAAGACCCCGTACAACTGCAGTAGAACCTCCCTGCTCCTATACTCAAATCCTTTTGCTAGGAATGCTAACATACCATTCGCTTTCTTCACTGCCTGCTGCACCTGCATGCCTACTTTCAATGACTGGTGTACCTTGACACCCAGGTCTCGTTGCATCTCCCCTTTTCCTAATCGGCCACCATTCAGATAATAGTCTACTTTCCTGTTTTTGCCACCAAAGTGGATAACCTCACATTTATTCACATTATACTGCATCTGTCATGCATTTGCCCACTCACCCAGCCTATACAAGTCACCTAGTTTAGAGGGGTTTAATTCCTAGTTTAGAGGGGTTTAAACGGTTTAGAGATGTTCAGAGGGCTTCAGATGGGTTCAGATGTGTTTAGGAGTGTTCAGAAGTGTTCAGAAGTGTTGTAGAGGGAAATAGGTGGGGGGGGGGGGGGGGTCGAGGGGGTTTAGAGGTGTTCAGAGGGTCCCAGAGGGGTTTAGAGACGTTATAAGCCCCCCGTGAGAAATTGTATTTCTCTGAAATTGAAGATAGACATAAAGCTGGAATAACTCAGCAGGACAGGCAGCGCAGCGACTCTGGAGAGAAGACCCTTCTTCAGACTGAATTGAACTCTCGTCGGTGAGAGTACGTGATTGTCTGAAGAAGGGTCTCGACCAGAAACGCAACCCTCTCCCCAGAGCCGCTGCCCGTCCCGCTGAGCCACCTTCAACTTCAGAGCCAAACAAAAAACACAGAGTGCTGGAGGAACTCAGCGGGCAAGGCGGCTGCCTCACCCACTGGGTTTCTCCAGCATTTTTGTCTACCGCTAAACGTCAATGATTCCGGGAATGCTGAGGCAACAGGGTGAGAGAGCTAGAGAGAGACGAGATGGGGAGAGACGAGATGGGGAGCGGGAGAGAGAGCGAGAGAGAGGGAGGGAGGGGGAGAGCAAAACACAGAGAGACACAACGTGGGTCGGTAGGTGAATGAATAACCTGCACACCAGGAAGAAGCCCCTTCTCGCGGTCCGGGGCCCTCACTCATGATGGTGAGCTTAAAGAAATTCTCAACGTGTCTTCGATCTACATTCCTCAGTAAATGTAATTGTGTTTTAAACAAGTATTTATGACGCCGCGTGAATTTTATTCAAAGGAACACGGGGTCATTAATACTCATTCAAAACACAATAACATTTACCGAGGAATGTGGATGGATGCAGATTGATATAACAACTTGTTAACTACTTCATGTTAAGAAGTGCTAACCGTACTAGTTAACAAAGCGTTTGTGTCTGATGGCCGTGCAGCGGTTGTTATACATGGTCGTTTAAAAAAAAAATCCGGATGGCGAATTAAAAAAAAAATCTTTATTTAACAAAGAGAATTCGTATTTCCGTACGAAATACCGAACATTAGTGCGGGGCCCCCATTAGGCGCGGGGCCCAATTGGGGGCAATCGGTCAAATCGGCTTAAGGCCGGCCCTGTGTGTGTAACAGTGTATGTGTGTGTGTAACAGTGTATGTGTAACTGTGTATGTGTGTGTGTGTGTAACTGTGTGTGTGTGTGTGTGTAACAGTGTATGTGTGTGTGTAACAATGTATGTGTGTGTGTGTAACAGTGTATGTGTGTGTGTGTAACTGTGTGTGTGTGTGTGTGTAACTGTGTATGTGTGTGTGTAACTGTGTATGTGTGTGTGTGTAACAGTGTATGTGTGTGTGTGTAACAGTATGTGTGTGTGTAACAATGTATGTGTGTGTGTGTAACTGTGTGTGTGTGTAACTGTGTATGTGTGTGTGTGTAACAGTGTGTGTGTAACTGTGTATGTGTGTGTGTGTAACTGTGTGTGTGTGTAACTGTGTATGTGTGTGTGTGTGTGTAACTGTGTATGTGTGTGTGTAACAGTGTGTGTGTAACTGTGTATGTGTGTGTGTAACAGTGTATGTGTGTGTGTAACAGTGTATGTGTGTGTGTAACTGTGTATGTGTGTGTGTGTGTGTAAATGTGTATGTGTGTGTGTGTGTGTAAATGTGTATGTGTAACTGTGTATGTGTGTGAGTGTAACTGTGTATGTGTGTGTGTGTGTAACTGTGTATGTGTGTGTGTGTGTGTAACTGTGTATGTGTGTGTGTGTAACTGTGTATGTGTGTGTGTGTGTAACTGTGTATGTGACAGTGTGTGTAACAGTGTGTGTGCGTGCGTGCGTGTGTGCGTGCGTGCATGCGTGTGTGTGTGCATGCGTGTGTGTGACAGGGACTGAAGGATCCATTATGGGACATGGGGCAGCTGCAGTACAATATAGTTAGTGTTCTGCTGAGACTATGTCTATCTGATGTCCCCTCTGTCTCTGCTCCGGTTCCGCAGGTGAGGAGTGAGTACCGCCAGTGGATGGCCAGCTTGTGCCAAACCCTGAAGATATCCAAGTACTCCACCTTCACGGAGTCCACCCAGCCTACCTCTACCTCCCACGTGGCCAGCTCTGCAACCTCTGTGTGACCTGGTCTCACTGCGCTTGTCTCTGTACTTGTGTGTGTGAGTGGGGCATTGATGAAATCTACCCTCTCACGCTCCTTACAATGGACTCCCTGCATGAATCCTTCTCTCCGGAGATGCTGCCTGTCCCGCTGAGTTACTCCAGCATTTTGTGTCTATCTTCGGTGTAAACCAGCATTTGCAGTTCCTTCTTCCCACATTTCCCTGCTTTATGCTGCAGTAGGTTTTCGTATAAAATAATTAGATCAAAGCTCATTTGTAACAACATCAGCTGGGCCCGCACCTTGTAGATTATAGAGTTGTAGACTCATGCTGTGTGGAAACAGGCCCTTCGGCCCAACTTGGCCACATTGACCATTATATGTCCCATCTACAAAGTTCGAGGTTCAAGGTTCATATTTATTGATCACATGCACCAATTAAGTGACAGTAAACTGAATGACCCTGCAGCCATACATTTAAAAAGAACACAACACACAATAGAATTTAACACAAACATCCACCCCAGCATTCTTCACTGTGATGGAAGACAATAAAGTTCAGTGAGTCCTCCTTTGTTCACCCGTGGCCGGGGCCTTGACCCTCCGTAGTCGCTGCTAAGGACGGCCCGATGTGCAGGCCCTCTCGTCGGGATGATCGAAGCTCCGACGTGGGGATGGTCGAACACACTCCGTGTTTTGATTGCCCGAATCGGCCACTTCCATACTGGAGACCGCGGCTTCAGGATGTTATAGGCCGCAGGCCGGTGGACGGAGCTCTTCTCCGGCGATCCCCGGCAAGGGATCCCAGGCTCCGGATGGTAAGTCCACGCTAGGCCCGCGGCTAGAAGCTCCGCAGACCACAGCCCCATGATGTCAAAGTCACCAGGCCAGCGATTGGAGCACTCCACTGGCGACCCCCGGCAAGGGTTCGCCTGCTCCGCGATGGAAAAGTCCCCAATGCGCCCGCTGCTGAAGCTCTGGGCCCGACTCCGGGAAAGGCCGCTCCTATCCAAGCTGTTAGGCCGTGAGGAAGCGACATGGAATAAAGTTGCATCTCCGTCGAGGGAGGTGACTGAAAAGGGCTTCCCCCTATTCCCCCCCGCCACCCCCCACATAAGACATATCGAGAGACATGAAAACAAACATTTAGACATACAAAAAAAACAAAAAAAAGTCAAAATAACAGATAGGCTGCTGGCAAGGCAGCCGACGCAAAGTGCCACCCAATGTAGGGGTTCCTCCTACACTAGTCCCACCTGCCCGCCTTTGGTCCATATCCCTCTAAACCTGTTCTATCCACGTCCCTGTCTAACTGTTTCATATACGTTGGGATAGTCCCAGCCTCAACTACCTCCTCTGGCAGCTTGCTCCATACACCCACAACCCTTTGTGTGAAAAAGTTACCCCTCAGATTCCTATTAAATCTTTTCCCCCTCACTTTAAACCTATGTCCTCTGGTTCTCGATTCCCCTACTCTGGGCAAGAGATTCTGTGCGTCTACTCGATCTATTCCTCTCATAATTTTGTACACCATGAAAAGATCACCCCTCATCCTCCTGCGCTACAAGGAATAGAGTCCATCTCACACTCCACCGTCGACTCCATCTACACTTCACGCTGCCTCGGAAAAAGCAGTCAACATAATCAAAGTCTGACGAAGGATCCCGACCTGAAACATCACCCATCCTTTTTCTCCGGAGATGCTGCCTGACCCGCTGAGTAACTCCAGCTACTTGTGTCTATGTTCAATTTTAACCAGCATCTGCAGTTCCTTCCTATGGAGGGAAATGAGATGATGTTTCTGGTCGGGATCCTTCTTTAGACTGATGTTGTGGGGGGAGAAAGAGGGAAAGGAGAGGTGGGGGCGAGACAGAGCCTGGGGAGTGATAGGTGGATACAGGTGAGAAGGGGGGGGGGGGGTCGACTGGCAGATGGGTGGAAATAGTGACAAAGGCCAGAGGTGAAGAGGAGACAAGAGGGGGAGGGAGGAGGAGGGACTTCGTGTCTATCTTCAACACAATCAAAGGCTTGTCCCACCCCTGTCATTCCTCCTTCTCCCCGCTCCCGTCCGGCAGAAGATACAGAAGCTTGAAAGCCCGCATGGACCAGACTCAGGAACAGCTTCTTCCCCTCTGTTATCAGGCTTCTGAACGGCCCTTCCATAAGCTAGGGTACTGTCCCATTCACCTCTACCCCATTGCGGACATTGGACTCTGTCTATGGAACTGATGCGCTACAATGCTGAGAACTATATTCTGCACTCTGTATCTTCCCCTTTGCTCTACCTACTGTACTGGAGTTTGGCACTGATTGTATCTATGTGTGGTATATCTGACCTGTTTGGATAGCGTCCAAAACAAAAGCTTTTCACTGTAGCTCTGTACAACTGTAGTGGCAATAATAAACTTAAAGCATTGGTTTAAACCCATTGCACCATCCTGGTTTGCACATCAATAGAGTCAAGAATGTTTTATTGCCATATGTCCAAGACAGAACAATGACCTTCTTACTTGCAGCAGCACAATACAATATGTAAACACAGTACACTGGGCAGATACGGTAGTGATGTTTAAGAGACTTTTGGATAGGCGCATGGATAAGGCGTGAATGAAATTATGTGCAGGCCGATAAGAGTTGGTCTTGGCATCATTTGTTCCAGTACTGCTCAGTTCGAAGTTTTATGTTCTCTTCTCTGGCCACAGGGAGAACATGCAAACTCCACACAGACAGCACCTGAGCTCAGGATCGAACCCGTGTCTCTGGCGCTGTGAGGCAGCAGCTGTGCCGCCCCCTCCTGTCTTTTCCCTGGACATCAGTCTCCTATCTCTCTGTTACCAGCCTCATGAGGCCTCACCGCCGCCTATGCCGAGGCTCCCACTGCGGCCACCGAGGCTCCTGCTGCCACCACCGAGGCTCGTGTGTGTGGGATAGTGTTAGTGTGTGGGGATCGCTGGTCGGTGTGGACTCGGTGGGTCGAAGGGCCTGTTTCTGCGCTGCATCTCTGAAGTCTGAAGTCAGACAACATTGAAGTCCGGTAAATTTCGAATCAATTGATTGATTTCGTGCAAACTTCTTTGAAAATAATAATGCTTTTGTTCTGTCGTGCTTGTGAGGTGTAACATTTGTCGGGGTTCGAGTAAGAACAGCCCTGTTGTGGAGACCATTCTGCTCACATTAGATAGTTGTATCCTCAGCATGCTCCCAGTATCTGAACCAAAGCAGCTAAACGTACTGCACTGTGGGTGTGTACATCACTTTGTGATCAACATCATCCAGCTTAATCATAATCATATTCATAATCATACTTTATTCGCCAAGTATGTTTTGCAACATACGAGGAATTTGATTTGCCATACAGTCATACCAATAAAAAGCAACAGAACACACAAAATATATTTTAACATAAACATCCACCACAGTGACTCCTCCACATTCCTCACTGTGATGGACGGTGAAAAAAAGTTCAATCTCTTCCCTTCTTTGTTCTCTCGTGGTCGGGGGCCTGAACCTTCCATTGACGGGATGATCTTGACTCCTGCAGCCAGCGGTCGGGCCCTCTGCATCGGGGCGATCACGCTAACGCATCGGGGGGGATCTTGGCTCCCCTGCGCCGGGCGATCGGACCCCGGGTCAGGGCTAGTCGAACCTGCACTTCGTATTGATCTTATTCCGATTCAAAACCGCAAAGAGGTAAAATGATCAGATGCATTATCTTGCAGCGAGCTAATGCATTCAGACTCTTCTGTAGCAACTCCAAAGGTTCATTTGGTTTGAGTCCAGATAGTGCTTCAGATTACACACGTCAGCAAAACAGATCTCAGCATGGAACAAGATGCTGATTCAGCATGTTGAGCAGAGAATCTAGAACCTGGAACTTGCCCAAGCCCACAATGCACGGGTGCCGAAAATGATGCCAGGACCAACTGCTACGGTGGAGCAGTGGTAGAGTTGCTGCCCCACAGCACCGGAGACCCGGGTTCGATCCCCACTACGGGTACTGTCTGTACGGAGTTTGTACGTTCTCCCCGTGACCTGCGTGGGTTTTCTCCGAGATCTTCGGTTTCCAAAGCCGTGCAAGTATGTTGGTTGATTGGCCTGGCATGAATGTAAATTGTCCCTAGTGTGTGTGGGATAGTGTTATGCCCCTGTCCCACTTAGGAAACCTGAACGGAAACCTCTGGAGACTTTGCGCCCCACCCAAGGTTTCCGTGCGGTTCCCGGAGGTTGCAGGTGGTTGCCGGAGGTTGCAGGTAGTGGAAGCAGGTAGGGAGACTGACAAAAACCTCCGGGAACCTCCGGGAACCGCACGGAAACCTTGGGTGGGGCGCAAAGTCTCCAGAGGTTTCCGTTCAGGTTTCCTAAGTGGGACAGGGGCATTAGTGTGCGGGGATTGCTGGTTGGCGCAGACTCAGTGGGCCGAAGGGCCTGTTTCCACGCTGTACCTCTAAACTAAACTAAACTAACCAACTCTTATCTGCCTTCACATAACTCCATTCCCTGCATATCCATGTGCCTATCCAAAAGTCTCTGAAATACCACTATTGTATCTCCCTCCCACACCACCCCTGGCAGCGCGTTCCAGGCACCCCCTACCCTCTGTGTAAAAACTTGCCCCGCACATCTTTAGAATTTGCCCCACTCACCTTAAAGCTATACACTCTTAGTCTTTGATATTTCCACCCTGGGAAACAGGTTCGGATTGTCTGTCAGGGTGGCGCAGCGGTAGAGTTGCTGCCTCACAGCGCCAGGGACCTGGGTTCCATCCTGACCTCAGGTGCTGCCTGTTTGGAGTTTGCACATTCTCCCCGTGACCGTGTGGGTTTTCTCTGGGTGCTCTGGTTTCCTCCCTCTGCAAATTGCCCCTGGTAAATAGGAATAGACAATAGGTGCAGGAGTAGGCCATTCAGCCTTCGAGACAGCACCGCCATTCAATGTGATCACGGCTGATCATCCACAATTGGTACCCCGTTCCTGCCTTCTCCTCATATCCCCTGACTCCGCTATCTATAAGAACCCTATCTAGCTCTCTCTTGAAAGCATCCAGAGAACCAGCCTCCACCGCCCTCTGAAGCAGAGAATTCCACAGACTCACAACTCTCTATGTGAAAAAGTGTTTCCTCATCTCCGTTCTAAATGGCTTATTCTTTTATGCCCCTGTCCCACTTAGGAAACCTGAACGGAAACCTCTGGAGACTTTGTGCCCCACCCAAGGTTTCCGTGCGGTTCCCGGAGGTTATTGTCAGTCTCCCTACCTGCTTCCACTACCTGCAACCTCCGGCAACTACCTACAACCTCCGGGAACCGCACGGAAACCTTGGGTGGGGCGCAAAGTCTCCAGAGGTTTCCGTTCAGGTTTCCTAAGTGGGACAGGGGCTTTATTCCCCTTATTCTTCAACTGTGGTCCCAGGTTCTGGACTCCCCCAACATGGGGAACATGGATGAGAAAGTGGGATAACATAGAACATAGTGTGAGCGGATGATCGATGGTCGGCGTGGACTCGATGGGCCGAAGGGCCTGTTTGCACGCTGCATCTCTACACTAAGCAAAACAGAGAGATTCAGGAAGGGAATTGAAGGACATGTCTCAGACAGCTGCAGCCATGTGCCTGGGGCTGTGTTTAAGAGACAATAGCCAGAGAACAAAGGGTGAAAGGGCTAAAGGTTCCAGGCAGTAGGAACGGCAATGGTTTGTCGGGAGTTGATGAGAAATTTGACTTCTCTTGTTTACTGTCTGTGACTTCCCCAGAACAGAACTTTGTACTTTACAAAGTTCCCCACTGGGTAATTCAGCAGGACTGTGGTCAGGTCATTCGCCCACATTCTCTTTTCTAGGGCGGCATGGTGGCGCAGCGGTAGAGTTGCTGCCTCACAGGGCCAGAGAGAGACCCGGGTTCGATCCTGACCTCGGGTGCTGTCTGTGCGGAGTTTGCACGTTCCCCCTGTGACCGCGTGGGTTTTCTCTGGGTGATTGCTGGTCGGCGCGGACGCGGTGGGCTGAAGGGCCTGTTTCCGTGCTGGGTCTCTAAACTAGACTGTGCCAAGTGTATCGCACTCACAGCATGGATGCTGTTACTGAAACCCTGGCGATCAAAGAGCTAGCGGGGAGGAAGTGTCCGCTGGTGACAGTTGGCACGCACTAACACTGCTTTGTGCTTCTGCATGAGAAAGCAATGTGCTTGGAGATTTTGCAAGTCACAGGCAGCTGCAGGCCCCTCATATCCTGGGAGTCTCCCCGGCAACTAAATCCTGTGACTGCCTTCAAGTGTCAGCTCAAAAAACATGTTCACCAACCTATAATAAACTCAAGTTCATAAAGTTTCATTCTCAGCACGGTGGCGCAGCGGTAGAGTTGCTGCCTCACAGCGCCAGAGACATAGAAACATAGAAAATGGGTACAGGAGTAGGCCATTCGGCCCTTTGAGCCTGCACCGCCATTCAATATGATCATGGCTGATCATCCAACTCAGTATCCTGTACCTGCCTTCTCTCCATACCCCCTGATCCCTTTAGCCACAAGTGCCACATCTAACTCCCTCTTAAATATAGCCAATGAACTGGCCTCAACTACCTTCTGTGGCAGAGAGTTCCAGAGATTCACCACTCTCTGTGTGAAAAATGTTTTTCTCATCTCGGTCCTAAAGGATTTCCCCTTTATCCTTAAACTGTGACCCCTTGTCCTGGACTTCCCCAACATCTGGAACAATCTTCCTGCATCTAGCCTGTCCAACCCCTTAAGAATTTTGTAAGTTTCTAAAAGATCCCCCATCAATCTCCTAAATTCTAGCGAGTACAAGCCGAGTCTATCCAGTCTTTCTTCATATGAAAGTACTGGCATCCCAGGAATCAGTCTGATGAACCTTCTCTGTACTCCCTCTATGGTAAGACCTGTGTTTGATCCTGACTGCTGGTGCTGTCTGTACGGAGTTTGCACGTTCTCCCCATCCATGACCAAATGGGTTTCCTCCGGGTGCTCCGGTTTCCTCCCACATCCCAAAGACGTGCGGGTTTCTAGGATGACACTAAATGCTGGAGTAACTCAGCGGGACCGGCAGCATATCTGGAGAGAAGGAATGTGTGATGTTTCGGGTCGACCCTTCTTCTCTCCCGTACACATGGTTGCACTGAGGCAGGACCGTTGAGCCTCAGATCCGTTCTCCCGCAGTCCCGTGGTCTGGGTGATCTCCGGCCTGCTTCTAATGAGGGAGTGATATCACCGCGGGACATTCTCGTTTGCCCACATCAAGCCAGCTTTGTAAAACATCTGCCTGCCACATGGTGAAACTCACGACACAGTCAATAGACAATAGACAATAGGTGCAGGAGTAGGCCATTCGGCCCAGCAACGCCACTCCACACCCCCACACGCCTCTCTCACAGTTACCACCCTTCCCAAACACGGTGGCGCAGCGGTAGTGTTGCTGAATCACAGCGCCCGAGACACGGGTTCCATCCTGACAGTGAGTACTTGTCTGTGTGGAGCTTGCACGTTCTCCCTGTGACCTCGTGGGTTTTCTCCGGGTGCTCCGGTTTCCTCCCTACACTCCAAAGACGTGCGGGTTTGTAGGTTAATTGGCTTCTGTAAATTATCCCCTAATGTATAGGGTAGTGCTCATGTACGGGGGGATCGCTGGTCGGCGCGGACTCCGTGGGCTTTGGGTCCTGTTTCCACGCTGCATCTCTAAACTAAACTAATCTAAACCCATTGCGGGACACGTCACATTTCACAGGGATGGGTCACGGGTCCATCAGTATTTCACAGAGAGGTGAGACCACATCAAAATTCCCCCTCCGATACAGGAGCTAGATCGCCCCGACGCAGAGGGCCAGACCGCCGGCTACGGGAGTCAAGATCATCCCGTCAACGGAAGGTTCGAGGCCCCCGACCGCTGGAGAACAAAGAAGGGAAGAGATTGAACTTTGTTTCGCCATCCATCACAGTGAGGAATGTGGAGGAGTCACTGTGGTGGATGTTTATGTTAAAATGTATCTTGTGTGTTCTGCTGCTTATTATTGGTATGAGTGACTAGGCAAATGAAATTCCTCGTATGTTGCAAAAGATACTTGGCTAATAAACTATGATTGTGATTGTATTATTGTATCATGTCAAAGAGTGAGGGGTGTATCAGTGTTACAATAAGCCTTGCTATATATTAGAGGAAATAGAGGGCTATTTTAGAGTGTGGCTTTGCGGAAGATGTGATGTATGTGACCGTGTTACATTTGAGATTTTGATGGAGTCCAGAACCAGGGGCCACAGTTTAAGAATAAGGAGTAAGCCATTTAGAACGGAGACGAGGGAACACTTTTTCTCACAGAGAGTGGTGAGTCTGTGGAATTCTCTGCCTCAGAGGGCTGTGGAGGCAGGTTCTCTGGATGCTTTCAAGAGAGAGCTAGACAGGGCTCTTAAAAATAGCGGAGTCAGGGGATATGGGGAGAAGGCAGGAACGGGGTACTGATTGGGGATGATCACATTGAATGGCGGTGCTGGCTTGAAGGGCCGAATGGCCTACTCCTGCACCTATTGTCTATTGTCTATTGAGATATGATGAATGTGAAAGTCTTATTCCGTCAAAGTGAGATATGACAGTGTTAGGAAGTGTGAGTGATAAGTGTGGTTAGATCAGGGAGTTTATTTGAGGGAAGTGGGATCCATCAGTGCCCGTGTGAGAGACGTGGTGTATATCAGAAGGTTACCATGAGGGTTGTGAAGAGCCAGTGTCAAGGGAGTATCACAATGAGCAAGAGTCCAGAATGTTTTATTGTCATTTGTCCCAGACAGAACAATGACATTCTTACTTGCAGCAGCACAGTAGAATATGGAAACATATTCTATACTGTAAACAATATAATAAATAAGAAACAAAAGTTCAGTATATACACACATACTCACATTTTAGTTTAGTTCAGTTTACAGATACAGCACAGAACCAGGCCCACCGAGTCTGCACCGACCAGTGATCACCCCGTACACAAGCACTATCCTACACACTAGGAACAATGTACAAATTTTACCTGCCGATTAACCTACAAACCCCCCGCACGTCTTTGGAGTGTGGGAAGAAACCCACGCAGGTCACGGGGAGAACGTGCAAACTCCATCCAGCCAGCACACACAATCAGGGTGGAACCCGGGTCTCATGCGCCGTGGGTCAGCAACTCTACCGCGGCGCCACCATGCCACGCCACGCCACGAGTTCCTGGAAATATTCCAGCGTCAATGATACAGGAACATCCACTCAAACACAAAGTTAGAAATAGCCATTGAATCATTTCCTGTATTTGAATGCAGTCAAAACAATTCAAGCAACCGCCTTAATAGGGGCAGCACGGTGGCGCAGCGGTAGAGTTGCTGCCTCACAGCGCCAGTTACCCAGGTTCGATCCTGGCTACGGGTGCTGTCTGTACGGGGTTTGCACGCTCTCCCTGTGACCTGTGTGAGCTTTCTCCGAGATCTTTGGTTTCCTCCCACACTCCAAAGACGTACAGGTTTGTGGGTTAATTAGCTTGGTATAAATGTAAATTGTCCCTAGTGTGTGTAGGATAGCGTTAGTGTGCGGGGATCGCTGGACCGAAGGCCCTATTTCCGCGCTGCATCTCTAAACTAAACTAAACTTATACAAGGAGCCCAAGACTGGTGCACAGACAGCCACCCCACGGTCCTTGACAGATCTAGGTCAGGATCCAGTGGCATGGAGTCCAAGACGACCGGAGATCCTTTACTGCTGCAGCCTTCATCCGCCTTCCCAGCCGTTGTGACGCTCCACTAAGGTCAGCCATCGTCCTCCGCCTGTTCCACCTTTGAGGTCTTGGTTGGATTGCTCTTTGTCAGAGATCTCCCCCTCGACCTTACCACCATGGGTGGCCCTACCAGGAGCGTAGCTCCAGACGGCATCGCTCTCAGGATCTCAGGTCCACACAAGCTTCTCCACCACCACAAGGTGACAATCCTCGGAGAAGCCCATGAACATATGAACGTGAAAATCGGTCAAATATTTGCAGAAGAGCTTTAATATTATCTCTGTGACCTTCAGCAGAATGGATGAATTTCGCCGTTATCTCCTTATCAGCCAACATGAAGCATTTTTTCTGTCTGCGAGAATTGCTCCTTACTCATTTCAGCTTTGTGTTTATAATGTCTGCTCCTGTCTGGTCCCCGTCCATAGAATCATCCATCAGCTGCCCACTGAGGCGATAGCCATCTCCGCTCTTCCGATTACGCAAGGATGTCCAGATGATTTAAATCAACAGAATCTAATCAGACGTTTCCAGATGACTCTGCGATTGTGGGCTGCATCAGTGAGGGGAGGGGAAGCTGAACACAGAGGTGAAGTCCACGACTTTGTTCCATGGAAATAAAGGCAAAATGTTGGAGTAACTCAGTGGGACAGGCAGCATCTCTGGGGAGAAGGAATGGGTGACGTTTCGGATCGAGAACCTTCTTCGTCAGAGATGTTGCCTGTCCCGCTGAGTTACTCCAGCTTTTTGTGTTTATCTTCGGTTTCTTCCAAGTTCCTTCCAGCACACTTTGTGGGCTGAATCACCTGCAGCTCAACTGCGACAAGACCAAGTAGTTGGTGGTGGACTTTAGGATGAGAGGGACACCCCTGTCCCCTGTCTCCATCAATGGTGTGCATGTGCAGTTTACCAAGTGTACCTGGACAGTAAACTGGACTAACACTGAGGCCCTGTACAAGCAGGGACAGAGCCAGCTGTACTTTTTGGGAAGGCTCCGCTCCTTCAACATCTGCAGTAAGATGCTGCAGATGTTCTACCACTTGGTGGAAGCCAGTGCCATCTTCTCTGCTGCTGTGTTCAGGGGCAGCAGGGCGAAGGCCGAGGACGGCAACAGGATCAACAAACTCATCAGGAAGGCCGGCTCTGTCCTGGGGGCGGAGTTGGAGTTGGAGTTGGAGTTGGAGTTGGAGTTGGAGTTGGAGTTGGATTCACGGGAGGTTGGTCTTGGAGGGGACGATGCTCCTCAAACTGCGGAGCATCCTGGACAATACAGCTCACCCCCTCCATGACACACTGGTCAACCTGAGGAGCACCTTCAGCAACAGACTGGTTCCACCAAGATGCAGCACAGAACGCCACAGGAGATCCTTCTTCACTGTGGCTATCAAAGTGTACAACTCCTCCCCCTTCTGTCGTGGGGTAGACTGACTCCCCTCTTCCCCCCCTCCCCCATCCCCCACCACTCCCCTCCCCAATCTTTGCACATCCCCAATCCTTTCCACTCATCACTTTAATACATGTTTCCTGTATCTTGTCGTGTTTTATGACTGTTGGCAGATCAACTTCCCTCCTGGACTATATAAAATTCTATCGGCTCGTACCGTACCTCTTCGCAATTATCGACACAGACAGGGGCTCAGATGCTAAATTTCTGGATACAAACCATGCTAGATTACTATTACGACACAACGTACTTCGTAAGATCATAAGTGCTAGGAGTAGAATTAGGCCCTTCATCCCATCGAGTCTACTCCGTCATTCAATCATGGCTGATCTATCTCTCCCTCCGAACCCCATTCTCCTGCCTTCTCCCTATAACCCCTGACACCCGTACTAATCAAGAATCTATCTATCTCTGGCATAAAAATATCCAGCACTTTGTGTCTAAAATTGGCGTGTTCGCTCCTCTTTTCACAGATGCTGCCTGACCTGCTGAGTGTTTCTGCTATTTCCTGTTGTTATCTCAGATTTTCAGCATCTGCAGTTTTTATTAATTTCTGTTTTTGCTTTGTTCTACGTGTGATCCTTGCGGTCCCTGCTAGTGTGTAACAGGATGGGACAGCCTTATTCCTTTAGCACTTTCCCAAATTACTTCTTATTTAGTCTCAAGTTAAATATGTTTAGACTGGGAAGCCTCATTAAATGATTTTTGAGGACTTATGTAAATACAAGGCACTGATAATATTGTGCTGTGGGTTAATATGGATGTACTGGCCAATTTAGAGTCCTAACAAAGGGAATAAGGCCAATTGCAGTTGTAGTTTAGCTTAGAGATACAGCACGGGAACAGGCCCTTCGGCCCACCGTTTCCATGCCGATCAGCGATGACCCGTTCACACAAGTTCTATATTATCCCACTTTCTCATCCACTCTCTACACACGAGGTATGAATTACAGAAACCAATTAACCTACAAACCCACACGACCTGGATAGAGTGGATGTCAAGAAGCCAAGTCATATTTATTTATATAGCACATTTAAAAAACAACTCTCGTTGGCCAAAGTGCTTTACATTTGTTATAAGAATAGTCTAAACAAACAAACTACATACATATATACATACATATAGCCCTCGCTCAGAGGACATCAAGAAAGGCTTGAGAGTAAAGATGAGTTTTAAGTCTTTAAAGTAGTCGATGGAGGGGGCAGTTCTGATGGGATGGGGGGTGCTGTTCCACAGTCTAGGAGCTGCAACCGCAAAGGCCCGGTCGCCCCTGAGCTTATGCCTAGACCGTGGGATATTCAGCAGCCCCAAGTCGGCCGATCTGAGGGACCTGGAGGTGGAGTGGTGGGTGAGAAGACTTTTAATGTAGGAGGGGGCAAGCCCATTGAGGGCTTTGTAGACATAGAGGAGGATCTTGAAATGTATACGGAACCGCACAGGGAGCCGGTGGAGAGAGGCCAGGATCGGGGTGATGTGGTCCCTTTTTCGGGTGCCCGTCAGGAGTCTCGCTGCGGCGTTTTGGACCAGTTGCAGGCGGGACAGGGAAGATTGGCTGATGCCAGTGTAAAGGGAGTGGAGAGGATGTTTCCACTAGTGGAGGGAGACAAGCACCAGAGATCATAGCCTAAGAATTAAAGAATGTTCCTTCAGAAAGGAGATGAGGAGGAGTTTCTTCAGTCAGAGGGTGGTGAATCTGTGGAATTCTTTGCCGCAGTTGTCTGTGGAGGCCAAGTCAGTGGATATTTTTAAGGCAGAGATAGATAGATTCTTGATTAGTACGGAGATCAGCGGTTATGGGGAGAAGGCAGGAGAATGGGGTTAGGAGAGAGCAATAGATCAGCCATGATTGAATGGCGTAGATTTGATGGGCCGAATGGCCTAATTCTGCTCCTCCTACCACATAGATATTATACATGATGCCAAGAGCAACTCTTATCTGCCTGCTACTGATCTATATCCATTACTCCCCTCTCTTTAGTTTCAGTTTCAGCTTTAGTGATGGGGTCACGGAAAGAGCGTTCACCTCGCGGCTCTGTCTCCACCAATCTTTCCACCACCATGCACAAGAAGCGACAAGACAGACACCACTGTATGCAGATGTCGAGAAGTGTGATCAGCTGAGCAACTTCTAATCTTGTGTGTGGACTTGATAAGAAGAAGAAGCTTTCGAGATACAGCGCAGAAACAGGCCCTTCAGCCCACCGAGTCCGTACCGACCAGCGATCCCCGCACGCTAACACTATCCTACACCAGTTACATTTATACCAAGCCAAATAACCTACTAACCTAAGGTAGACAAAAGTGCTGGAGAAACTCAGCGGGTGCAGCAGCATCTATGGAGCGAAGGAAATAGGCAACGTTTCGGGCCGAAACCCTTCTTCAGACTGATGGGGGGACTGCATGTCTTTGGAGTGCGGGAGGAAACTTCTCTGAGAAAACCCACGCAGGTCACGGGGAGAACGTACAAACTCCGTACAGACAGCACCCGTAGCCAGGATCTAACCCGGGTCTCTGGCGCTGTGAGGCAGCAACTCTACCGCTGCGCCACCGTGCCGACCTTGTTTTCATACTGTACATAGGGTTAATGAAAATCTGAGAAGGCTTCTTCTTTCAAGAGTCTGTTACTTGCTAATTGACATTGCAATATCTAATGTCAAACAGCTTGCTCTTGTCATGAAGTGGCTGTGTGAGGTCTTTGCTCTGTCTGGGACGAGCTGGTGTTCAGAAACATTCTACATGCACTCATTTTAATTCAACTCATCGAAAAGCCATCAGCGCGCAAAGTGGGCTCACTACAAGTCACAAGGAACCGCAGAAGATGGTTTACAAAACAAAAGACACAAAGTGCTGGAGTAACTCAGCGGGTCGGGCAGAATCTTTGGAGAACATGGACACGTGACCTTTCCAGTCGGGACCCTTCTTCAGGCTGATTGTGGTCCGGTGGAGGTGACAACAAAGCTCGGAGGGCCAGGGCGAAGCCTAGTGAGTGATAGGTGGATACGTGAGGTGAGTGAAGGGAATTTCAGTCTGAAGAAGGGCCTCGACCCCAAACATCATCTATTCCTTTTCTCCAGAGATGCTGCCTGACCCTCTGAGTTACTCCAGGACATTGTGTCTTTCTTTGGTCTAAACCAGCATCTGCAGTTCATTCCTATAAAACAGAGTTTTTTGATAGGCTGATGGTTGGACAAAGGCCTGATGAAAATACAAAGGGCGTGAGATAAGGATGGAAGAGGTATGATTGTGAAGCTGGGACTATCTTTAATCGGACTTTACTGGACTTTATCTTGCACTAAATACAATACAATACAAATGTATTCGTCACATGCACCAACTAAAGGGCCTGTCCCACCTGGGCATCATTTGCTCGTCATTTACGTGACATGCCGGTAGTGACTGACGCACGACAGTCGCGTGAAAATCGTCTAGCAGTACGACAGTCGGGCGCCAAGTGCTCTGGAGGGCACTGCTTCTTTCGGGAGCCATTTGCGATGTCGTTCGTACTTAGTCCGATCTCCGTGGCAAGGATTTTCCCAGTGAAAATTTTTCAAAACTCGGCGTGCTTTATACTCGGGTGGTCACGTGGTGCGGCGCTCAAATGACGTGCAAATGGCGCGCCGACGGTGTACGGGCGACGCATGGTTACGGACGTTGATGCACGGTGACGCATAATAAATGAGCATAGGCAATGTTCGTGCGTCATCGTGCGTCATCGTGCGTCATCGTGCATCACCACGCGTTACACATGCGCCTCCGGTACGTCAGCGTGCGCGAGGGATACGTCACGCAAGTGGCGCGCGAGGATTTTGAGCATTGCAAAATCCTGGGGCGCCGCGCTTTACCGCGCTTCACTGCATACGCCACCACACGCCATGTGCGCGTCACCACGTGCCAACCAATTTTTAGGATGTCAAGTAAATGATGCGCAAATGACGCCCAAGTGGGACAGCCCTTGAGGCACAGTGAAATGAATTTGCCATGCAGCGATGCAATTGAAAACATTATTCTCTTTACCATGTATCTGTACATTGTGGACGGCTTGATTGTAATCACGTATTGTCTTTCTGCTGACTGGATAGCACGCAACAATAAAGCTTTTCACTGTACCTCGGTACACGTGACAATAAACTAAACAAAACTAAACTAAGATAGAGGAAGGAATGTAGGTAGGAGGAGAGGGGGGGGGGAGGGAAGAATGGATGCACGTCAAGGTGGGGGAGAGGGGAGAGTGGGTGGGGGAGGGCGGGAGAAGGAAGCGTGGCTGAATTCCGCGTTCATACTGTTAGGTTAGGCGCGGCACAGTGGAGCAGCGCTACAGTTGCTGCCTGATGGCTCCAGGGACCCGGGTTCGATCCTGACCTCGGGTGCTGTCAGTGTGGAGTTTGCACGCTCTCCCTGTGACCGCGTGGGTTTTCTCCGGGTGCTCCGGTTTCCTCCCACACTGCAAAAGATGTGCGGATTTGCAGGTAAAATTGGCTTCTGTAAATTGTCCGTAGTGTGTGATTTTGAACTAGTGTACGGGGATCGCAGGTCGGCGCGCAGCCGATGGGCCGAATGGTCTGTTTCCACGCTGTATCTCCAAACTAAATGATAGTGGTAGCCTTGACAATGGACACTAAAAGCTGGAGTAACTCAGTGGGGCAGACAGCATCTCTGGAGAGAAGGAATAGGTGATGTTTCGTGTCGAGACCATTCTTCAGACGAAGACTTGGTTCTGATTTAAATCTCCCCAGTCATAGGGGGAACCCCCTCCTTGGTGACTCACTGGTTAAGTTTCTCTCCCGCGCTAACTTCTGAAATCCTCTCGTCTGCCACTAAAATTGTGTAAAATTGTCATAATCCAATAATGAGGATCAACTCAATTACACATGAAAGACCAATTAGACACACAAAATGCTGTCGTAACTCAGCGGGACAGGCAGCATCTCTGGAGAGAAGGAATGGGTGACGTTTTGGGTCGAGACCCTTCTTCAGACTGAGCGTCAGGGGAGTGGGAAACGAGAGATATAGACGATGATGTAGAGAGATATAGAACAAATATATGAAAAATATATGAAATATGAAAGATTGGTAAAAAAGTAACGATGATAAGGGAAACATTGTTAGCTGTGGGCTGGGTGAAAATGAGTTACAGACACCGAGACTCAACAAGATGAGTAGTAGAAGCTGGTATGACTTGGGTGGGGAGAGAGGGGATGCAAGGGTTACTTGAAGTTAGAGAAATCAATATTCGTACTGCTGGGTTGTAAGCTGCCCAAGCGAAATATCAATTGTTGCTTTTGTCAAATGAGTCGGGTGTTGGGAGTGAGTGCTTGGCTGCGTTAAACACTGTTCTACAGCTGTGGTGTGCCCACGGGCTTCCTTCCTCATGTCATCCTCAGGACCGCTCGTCAATCCCCTCCCCTCTCGAACATCTGCGGAGATTCCCCGCACTGATAGCACCTCTATTATTCATCGCGGAATCACAAGCTCATGAATCAAAGGATGATTCTTATGAAATACTCCGGGCTCCGACCTTGGTTCGAGCAGCTTCCTGGTTTCGTCATGGTTATAATGAGAGGATGTGGCGAGCAGCGATCTCATTTAGCACGGGCTGACTCTACAACAGTCTGACCCATACCCTCAGCAGCATGGCATGGAGAGGAGTCCTACTGGGTAAGTACATACAGTATAACTAACACTAAGGTGCCTTTTATCTAAAGATAGGTGTGAACATTGCAGTGTACCATACTATTGAAATTGTTTGCAGTTTGTATATATTTGTTATTCTGAATAAAACTTACTTTTGAAGTAAAAGCCTTGTAAGATTTACAGTAATCCACTTCCCCATCTGGGGAATAATTTTCTCCTTCTTTTATTGAAACAAGGCTTCAAGGATAGTGGTTTAATTTTCGATTCACTGCCTTTGCTAATCCATTATGTTACTGTATCAAAGGCACATCACTATTCTGACCATTAGCTCAGCGGGTCTGATTTAGAACAGACTCGTTCTTTTAGATCTTTAAGTATTGTGGAGGCTGGAGTCTGTTTCCAAGTCGGGACAGCTGAGCTGGTGCTGAGAACAGTGAAGCGGATTTTGATATTCTAGAGATGGAGCGAGGATTTTCGACAAGAGCGAGAGCAGTAACCAGGACATCGCTTGTTATTTACTTGTAACTCAGCAACTAGTCGTGATCTGGAATTCATTGCCTTCAAAGTTTCGTGGAAGCAGATTACGAGGAAGAATTAAAGCACTTGGTGGAAAAAACAGAAAGAGCAAGCTGAAATAGCAGGGAAGGGAACTAATTTGCCAGCTCCAAAATAAATGCGAATCTACTTTGAAATAAAAGATATTTTAATAATGATTTTAATATATGATTTTTCAGTGCTAGTTATTTTTGAGTTTAATTAGTTATTGATTCATTCTTTCTTTCTGTGTGTACGCAGGAATAATTTGTTACAGTTTGAGTATTGAATAATATGCTAAGTCTGGAGTTTAGAAGGATGAGAGGGCATCTCATTGAAACATTTAAGATTGTTAAGGGCTTGGACACGCTAAAGGCAGGAAACATGTTCCCGATGTTGGGGGAGACCAGAACCAGGGGCCACACACAGTTTAAGGATAAGGGGTAAGCCATTTAGAATGGAGACGATGAAACACTTTTTCTCACAGAGAGTGGTGAGTCTGTGGAAATCTCTGCCTCAGAGGGCGGTGGAGGCAAGTTCTCTGGATGCTTTCAAGAGAGAGCTAGACAGGGCTCTTAAAAATAGCGGAGTCAGGAGATATGGGGAGAAGGCAGGAACGGGGTACTGATTGGGGATGATCAGCCATGATCACATTGAATGGTGGTGCTGGCTCGAAGGGCCGAATGGCCTACTCCTGCACCTATTGTCTATTATCTATTGTCTATTAAATGGCAAGTAGTTAGGAAAGTGATAGACACAAAATGCTGGAGTAACTCAGCGAGTCACCTATTCCTTCTCTCCCCCACACAAGGTCCCCCTTTTTCTCTCATCGTCCCCCCACACCGTGTCCCCATTCTCTTCCCATCGAAGGAATGAGTGACGTTTCAGGTTGAGACCCTTCCGTTTAGTGCCCTGCGTTTCACTTCAGCCACTGGCACATGGAAGAGATCTCTCCAGAGAGTGCTACTGGACACGTTTTGTTCAGTTGGCAGGGATCTTGCATTTTTTATGGTGAAGGACTTATAGTTTCCAAATCGCTGTTGTCACTTGATGTAATGAAAAGCAACTGCAGAGGCTGGTTTATACCAAAGATAGACACAAAAAGCTGGAGTAACTCAACGGGTCAGGCAGCATATGGAGGAAACGGATGGGTGACGTTTCGGGTCGGGACCCTTCTTCAGTCATAAGTTCATACGTTCCTAATTTACAGGAGCAGAATAAGGCCATTCAGCCCATCAAGCCAGAGGACATATGTTTAATGTGAAGGGGAAAAGGTTTAATAGGAATCTGAAGGGTAACTTTTTCACACAAAAGGTGGTGGGTGCATGGAACAAGGTGCCAGAGGAGGTAGTTGAGGCTGGGACTATTTCAATATTTAAGAAACAGTTAGGCAGGTACATGGATAGGACAGGTTTGGAGGGATATGGGCAAACCTAGCAGTTAGACAAGTGTGAATGATTAATGTTGGCCGCTATGGGCAAGTTGGGCCGAAGGGCCTGTTTCTCGCTGTTTCGCTGGTTGGACTTTGCTGGCTTTACCTTGCACTAAACGTTATTCCCTTATCATGTATCTATACCTTGTAAATGGCTCTATTGTAATCATGTATTGTCTTTCTGCTGACTGGATAGCACGCACGCAACAAAAGCTTTTCACTGTACCTCGGTACACGTGACAATAATCTAAACTGAACTGAACTGAACTAAGTCTACTCCGCCATTCAATCCTGGCTGATCTACCTCTCCCTTTCAATCCCATTCTCCTGCCCTCACCCCATAACCCCTGACACCCATACTAATCAAAAATCTGCGGTCTCGGTGGCACAGCGGTAGAGTTGCTGCCTTGTTATGCCCCTGTCCCACTTAGGAAACCTGAACGTAAACCTCTGGAGACTTTGCGCCCCACCCAAGGTTTCCGTGCGGTTCCCGGAGGTTTTTGTCAGTCTCCCTACCTGCTTCCACTACCTGCAACCTCCGGCAACCACCTGCAACCTCCGGGAACCGCACGGAAACCTTGGGTGGGGCGCAAAGTCTCCAGAGGTTTTCGTTCAGGTTTCCTAAGTGGGACAGGGGCGTTACAGCGAATGCAGCGCCGGAGTTCCGGGTTCGATACCGACTGTGGGCACTGTCTGTACGGAATTTGTACGTTCTCCCCGTGACCTGCGAGGGTTTTCTCCGAGATCTTCGGTTTCCTCCCACACTCCAAAGACGAACAGATTTTTAGGTTAGGTTAATAAAAAATATATATATTGTCCCTAGCGGGTGTTGGTGTGCGGGGATCGCTGGTCGGCGCGGACCCGTTGGGCCGAAGGGCCTGTTTCCGTGCTGTATCTCTAAAACTAAAAAACTAAAACTATAAAAATATTTTTTAAATATCCACTGGCTTGGCCTGATCCGTTCATTATCTATATTCCCCAGAGATGCTGCCTGACCCACTGAGTTACCAGGAATTTTGTGTCTATCTTTACCAGTTCCACTTCCCAGCCCACTTGTCATGTCTCTTCCTTCTGGAAGAAAGAATGAATCAATAAATAACCTGGCTCAAAAATAACTAACAATGAAACATGACATGTTTTGGACAAGAAACGCTATTATCAAAATAACCCCATTGTTCCACTTTGGTGCAGATGACAATTAAATGCTCTTGACTTTTGAACCTCTTGAGGTTTAGGTTTGTTGGTGTCAGATGTACTGAGTACAATGAAAGGCTTTGTTTGGCCTGATCAGACAATGCTACACATGGATATGGGTCTCGACCCGAAACCTCACCCATTCCTTCTCTCCAGAGATGCAGCCTGACCCGCTGAGTTACTCCAGCATTTTGTATCTATACATAGACACAATCAGATGTTGTTGGCCTTTGCACATCCCATTTGGGGATTTTTTTTCGTTTAATATTTTTTATATGGATTAGTTTATTATGTTCTGTGCTGCAGCAAGTAATAATTTAATAGTTCTATTTTATTGGCACATTTGATAATTAAACATGCTTGACTCACGAACGTAGCAACGTTGTATAAAAAGATACAGACTGTTCCTTCTTGTTCCCGAATGGTGCAGAATAATTCTAGACTAGTTTAGCTTATAATGCTAGTTTAGCTTATAATTGTCACAAAGGTACAGTAAAGCCCCTGTCCCACTTAGGCGATTTTTTTGGCGACTACAGGCGCCACATAGTCACGGGGTGACGCCTGTATGGTCGTGAGTCGTCTCCTCAAGCCGCCTAAAGAGTCGTAACGTTTTTCTGGTCGCCGCTGGATTTTGAAATGTTCAAAACTTTTCGACGAGTGTGGGCTTGAGGTAGTTTGTCAACTCCTGAAGTAGGTGCTGTTGTAGGTTGTCGCCAGGATGATGCAGGTTGTCGCCAGGTGACGTTGGTTGTAGCTGGGTGACGTTGGTTGTCTCCGGGTGCTGACCGGTGAATACCATTGGCAACTACCTACGTCAACCGGCGACAGGTACCGGTGACTGAATTCTCTTCAGTTGTCGCCGACAGGGTCGTAGCTTGTCCCGGGTGGACGTAGGTTGACTTTGGTTGTCGTAGGTTGTCGCCTGTATGGCCATAGGTTGCCGTTGGCGTAGTCGTAGGTGGACGTCCTAATGGGTCGCCGGTTGTCGGTAGCTTGCCGTAGCTTGACGTCGACGAGTTGGTTGGTTGACGTAGCTTGTCGTAGACATTGTCGTAGGGGGGGTCCAGTCGCTGTTTTTTCGGCGAACTGCTACCACTGTGACAGTCGCCAAAAAAATCGCCTAAGTGGGCAGGCCCTTAAAAAGCTTTTCTGTTACATACTATCCAGTCAGTGTGAAGACTATTCATGATTACAATCAAGCCACCCACAGTGTACAGATACAGGATAAACTTTACTGTGACAGGGCGGAATTCGGCCCTTCGGCCCAACAAGGCCTTGCTGACCAGCGATCATCCCGTACACCAGGGGCGGAAAACCCGGGGGGGGCCAGAGGGGACATGTCCCCCCCATGTTTTGAGAGGTGGGGGACATCCCCACAAAGTTTTTGTAATCCGGATTTAAAAACCCGGTGAAATCTCCGCTTTCCGCAAGATGGTGGCGGTGGGACTGATGATCGAGGGCGCGATTAGACGAGAGAGACGTCGGTCAGCAGGCAATGGGGGCGGGACATGATAATTCAGCGCAGTGATTGGAGGAGGGAGGGGGGGTGGGACTGAGGATAGAGTGCGGTGATTGGAGGAGGGAGACGTGGCACAGACCTGCGCTTCATCCGCAGCCAGGATCGATCCCGGCCGGGTCTCCGGCGCTGTCCCGAGTGCCCCCCCCCCCCACGGGTAGCCAGAGAGGTCGGCAGCAAAGATCCTCCGCTATAGGATCTTTGGTCGGGAGTCAGACGGGCGCGGTGCCCCCACGCCCACAGCCAGCACAGAGAAGCAGCACTAAACCCAGCTCAACTCTGCCTGTCCCACCAGGTGAGCCTACAGCCCTTCCTGGACTTTGGAGTGTGGGAGGAAACCGGAGCAACCAGAGAAAACCCACGCAGTCACAGGGAGAACGTACAAACTCCGTACAGTCAAGCACCTGTAGTCAGGATTGAACCTGGGTCCCTGGCACTGTAAGGCAGCAACTCTACCCGCTGCACCACCGTGCCACCCTTGCGATAAAGGGAATAATGTTTAACATAGTTAGAGTAGCAATGCTGCTGTTGAAATAAAGATTTAAAAGAGTGGAGCGATTGCAATGAATGATGTAGATCCACATTGAATCTAATTGAATTGAATCCTTTATTTGTCATTCTGTTCTGGGAGGAGCAGGCAGAGACTCGCCAGGCTTGGACGCCATCTTGCAAGAAACATTATTCCCTTTATCCTGTATCTGTACACTGTAAATGGCTCGAATGTAATCACGTATTGTCTTTCCGCTGACTGGTTAGCACGCAACAAAAGCTTTCCACTGTACCTCGGTACACGTGACAATAAACTAAACTGAACTAAATGAAACTCAATTAAACTCAATTTGGACTGACGATGTTGGAGCGATATTGTGGCATGGATTAGCGGTCATGAGTTTACCGAGAGAACCAACTACCAGATCGAAACCGCGAGGGTGACAACAGAGGTGCAGGTTTGTCCTGAGGCGGCGCGACTCTCGTCAGCAGCGGCCTCTGCAGTCCGTCTGCGTTTTTATTATTTTATGTCTATGTTTTTATGTAGTTTTTGTTATTTTTGTTGGGGTATGTGTGTGGGGGGGGGGTGGGGGGGGGGGTTGGGGGTAACTTTTAAATCTCTCCCTGCACGGGAGACCCGACCTTTTCTTTGTCGGGTCTCCGTTGTCGTTGGGGCTGCAACGAGGAGCGGCCTCCAACAGGAAGACCGGGGGCTCTGGTGCCGACTACTCACCTCACCGTCGCGGAGCTGGCCGAGTCCAGAGCGGGTGGAGCTGTGGTGGACGCTGCTGCGACCCGACCCCCGGAGCTCCGGAGGCTGCAACTGCGGGTTTGGCGGACGGTAACACCGGGAGCCCGCGGGTCCCTGGAGGGAGACCGCTTTTCGGGGCTTCCGCAGCGGCGACTTCTCCCGCCCGAGTTGCGGGGTTGAAGAGCACCTGGAGCGGGGCCTTACAGCACCGCCCCGCGCGGCTGGGAATGGCGGCGGGTCTCTGCGAGCGCACGCCGGGGGCTCTAACATCAAGACCCGGTGTGCGGCCTTGCATCACCCGGCGTGGCTTTAATGGCCACGGGACAATCGCCATCGCCCGCCGGGGGCTTTGACTTTGACTTTGACTCTGACATCGGGGGGGAGAGTGCAGTGGAGAGAGAAGTTTTTTTGGCCTTCCATCACAGCAATGTGATGGATGTTTATGTAAATTATGTTGTGTCTTGGGTCTATTTGTTTGTAATGTATGGCTGCAGAAACGGCATTTCGTTTGGACCTCAAGGGGTCCAAATGACAATAAATTGAATTGTAATTGTAATTGTAATTGTAATTGTAATTGTAATTGTAATTGTAATTGTAAAGTTGGCTGAGGTTTGTAGCTACAAACCACACACCAGAGAGTAGATTAGGGCGCCAGACTCAAGGAGTGAAGTCCTCTCGTTAGAACCCGGGTATTCTGGCCCTCAACTGAGGGCATGGGTTCGAATCACATTCCTGACAACAGACGAACAAACAGCAGTAGGAAGGTTGGGGATAGCATCAAGCAGGACATTAGGGATGCGTGTAGCAGAGGTACAGTGGTTATCGTGGGTGACATTAATCTACATATAGATTGGGCCAACCAAATTGGTAACATCGCTGAGGAGGAGGATATCCTGGATGGTTTTTTAAACCAATATATAGATGAACCGACTAGAGGGCAGGCCTCCCTAGACTGGGTATTATGTAATTAGGAAGAATTAGTTAGCGATCTTGTTGTGCAAGGCCCCTTGGGCAACAGTGACCTTAATATGGTGCAATTCTGCATTAGGATGGAGAGTGACACGGTTAATTCAGAGACTAGAGTCCTGAACTTGAATAAAGGAGACTTTGAAGATATGAGATGGGAATTGGCTAGGACAGACTGACAAATTAGTTAAAGGGTTGACAGTGGAGATGCAATGGTGTAGCAATGGAGAGACCGCATGGATGAACTCCAGAAATTGTTCATCCCTGCCTGGCGAAAAAATAAAAGGGTGAAGGCGGCTCAACTATGGCTAACGAGGGAATTCAAGGATAGTGTTAAATCCAAGGAAGAGGCAGATACATTGGCCAGAAGAAGCAGCAAACCAGAAACTGGGAGAAATTTAGAACTCGACAGAGGAGGGCAAAGGGGTTACTTAAGAGGGGGTGGAGGGGAAGAGCATGAAAGAAAGCTTGCGGGGTATATAAAAACTGACTGTAAAAGTTTCTTTAGGTAAGTAAAACGGAAAAGATTAGTGAAGACGAATGTAGGTCTCTTACAGTCAGAGACGGGTGAATTTATAATGGGAAACAAGGAAATGGCAGAACAGTTAAACGAGTACTTTGGTTCTGAGTCTGAAGGAGGATCTCGACCCGAAATGTTGCCTATTTCCTTCGCTCCATAGATGCTGCCTCACCCGCTGAGTTTCTCCAGCATTTTTGTCTAACTTTGCTTCTGTCTTCACTAATCGGAAATATTAGGGAACGAGGATCTAGTGGGAGGGAGGAACTGAAGGGAATTCACATTAATCAGACAATGGTGTTAGGTAAACTGTTGGGACTGAAGGCAGATAAATCCACAGGACCTGATGGTCTGCATCCCAGAGTACTCAAGGAGGTGGCCCTAGAAATCGTGGATGCATTGGTGATCATTTTCCGTTATTCTCTCGACTCTGGATCAGTCCCTGTGGACTGGAGGGTAGCCAATGTAACTCCACTTTTTAAGAAAGGAGGGAGAGAGAAAATGGGGAATTATAGACCAGTTAGCCTTACCTCGGTAGTGGGGAAGCTGCTGGAGTCAATTATGAAAGATGTTATAACAGCGCATTTGGAAAGAAGTGACGGGATCGGTCAAAGTCAGCATGGATTTATGAAGGGGAAATCATGCTTGAGTAATCTTCAGGAATTTTTTGAGGATGTAACAAGTAGAATAGATAAGGGAGAGCCAGTGGATGTGGTGTATCTGGACTTTCAAAAAGCCTTTGGCAAGATCCCACACAAGAGACTAGTGTGCAAAATTAGTGCACATGGTATGGGGGGTAGGGTATTGACATGGATAGAGAACTGGTTGGCAGACAGTTAGATTTAGCTCTTAGGACTAAGGGAATCAAGTGATACGGGGAGAAAGCAGGAACGGGGTACTGATTTTGGATGATTAGCCATGATCATATTGAATGGCGGTGCTGAGACGAAGGGCTGAATGGTCTATTCCTGCAACTATTTTCTATGTTTCTATGTTTCTATGTTTCTATGTGATCTTAGATTTCCAACGGTGGCATAGCTTTGAGTTGGGAAAGTACTGCAGTAATCCTCTGGAAACACGACAGTCCTAGTAACTGAGCTGGAGGAAGAGGGTGGGGACTAAATCTTTACTTTACATTAGAGATACAGCATGGAAACAGGCCCTTTGGCCCACCGAGTCCATGCTAACCAGTGATCACCCCGTACACAAGGGACAATATATAATTTAGAGAAGTCGATTACGCAACAAAAGCTTTTCACTGTACCTCGGTACACATCACAATGAACTGAACTAAACTAATCTAAACTAACAGAAGGTAGACAAAAGTGCTGGAGAAACTCAGCGGGTGCAGCAGCATCTATGGAGCAAAGAAAATAGGCAACGTTTCGTCCCGAAACATTGCCTATTTCCTTCGCTCCATAGATGCTGCTGCACCCGCTGAGTTTCTCCAGCACTTTAGTCTACCTTCGATTTTCCAGCATCTGCAGTTCCTTCCTAAACTAAACTAACCTGTACGTCATCGGAGTGTGGGAGGAAACCGGAGCGCCCGGAGAAAACCCCCGCGGTCAAGGGGAGAAGGTACAATAGACAATAGACAATAGGTGCAGGAGTAGGCCATTCGGCCCTTATGCCCCCGTCCCACTTAGGAAGCCTGAACGGAAACCCCTGGAGACTTTGCGCCCCACCCAAGGTTTCCGTGCGGTTCCCGGAGGTTTTTGTCAGTCTCCCTACCTGCTTCCACTACCTGCAACCTCCGGCAACCACCTGCAACCTCCGGGAACCGCACGGAAACCTCCAGAGATTTCCGTTCAGGTTTCCTAAATGGGACAGGGGCATAAGGCCCTACAAATTCCGTACAGACAGCACCTGTGGTCGTGTTTGAACCCGGGCCTCTGGCGCTGTGAGGCAGCAACACTACCACTGCGCCACCATGCACTGTGTCAGAGCTGTCAGAATGTATTGTGCTTTGACCAATCAACAGCTAGAAGATTAACCATTTAATGTCCAACATTGATTCAACTGTCTGCTCTAAATTTGCTGGGCTCAAACAGGGCATGTTTAAAATCATGAGGGGAAGAGAATGCGCAGTCTTTATCCTAAACCAGCATCTACAATTCCATGTATAATCTTTGACCCACGATCGGGGAATCTTAAATCAGAGGACCAGGGTTTAGGTGAGAGGGGAAAAAATTTAATAAGAACCCGAGGGGTAACTTTTTCACACAGAGGGTGGTGGATGTATGGGACGAGCTGCCAGAGGAGATAGTTGAGGCTGGGACTATCCCAACGTTTAAGAAAGGGCCTGTTTCCACGCTGTATCTCTAAACTAAACTAAACTGGGCTGTATCTACAACTCTCGGCAGTTCCTTGCGGGCTTGGTCAGAGCTGTTCCCAAACCAAGCTGTGATGCAAGGCGACTGCATGGTTCCTCTGGTGCATCTGTAGAAGTTGGTAAGAGTTGCTGGAAATGTGCTGAGGTTCCTCATCGCCCTGAGGAAGTGGAGGCTTGGTTAGGCTGGTGGTGACGTCACATGGCGGGACGTGGTCTACACATGACTCAGTGACGTGGACATTCTGCGGAGAACGAGATCTGTATTTGGACCTCGCTACTCACCATCCAACCATTTCCAATCATCTTCCCAGCCATTGCCTCTCCTCATAGACACAAGGAACGGGCGGTCACGGTGGCGCAGCGGTGGAGTTGCTGCCTTACAGCGAATGCAGCGCCAGAGACCCATTTTCTTTTACCTTCATCCCCTATGATCTCTCGTTTTCACACTTTACCCTTCCATATCTTTGTGTCTCCCTCTCCCCTGACTCTCAGTTTGAACAAGGGTCTCATAGAAACATAGAAACTTAGAAAATCAGTGTAGGAGGAGGCCATTCGGCCCTTCGAGCCAGCACCGCCATTCATTGTGATCATGGCTGATCGTCCCCAATCAATAATCCGTGCCTGCCTTCTCCCCATATCCCTTGATTCCATTAGCCCCTAGAGCTCTATCTAACTCTCTCTTAAATCCATCCAGTGACTTGGCCTCCACTGCCCTCTGTGGCAGGGAATTCCACAAATTCACAACTCTCTGGGTGAAAAAGGTTTTTCTCACCTCAGTCTGAAATGGCCTCCCCTTTATTCTAAGACTGTGGGCCCTGGTTCTGGACTCGCCCAACATTGGGAACATTTTTCCTGCATATAGCTTGTCCAGTCCTTTTATAATTTTCTATGTTTCTATAAGATCCTCCACCTGAAACATCACCCATTCCTTCTCCCCAGAGATGCTGCCTGTCCCGCTGAGTTACTCTAACAGTTTGTGTCTATCTTCAGTGTAAACCAGCATCTGCAGTTCCTTCCTGCACCACCTATTTGTTCAATGTCCCTTGTTTATACTTGTTGTCTCCTCGGTTGTATCATGGTGCTCTCTATGTGGTGTTCCCACAGCTCAACCTATGTTGAGTCCCAGAACCTCACTTGAAACCACTGTTTATTTTCACATGCTGCATTAAGACCATCACTCTCCATTTCTAGACACTCTCATTCAACCCACGTAAACAAGGCACAGAAATTAGTAAACAAAGTCTTCATCTACAAGTATATCTTATTTGTCATTGCTGATTTATATAAGAGATTAATTACATTGGCAGCAAACATTGTCATCCAGAGAAAGCCAATCTCAGTTATAAATGCCACAGAGTCTTAGAGAGTCATAGACTCATGCAGTATAAAAACTGCACAGTAACTTTCTCATTCAATGCACTGACTAGGGTTGCCAACTGCCCCGTATTAGCCGGGACATCCCGTATATTGGGCTAAATTGGTTTGTCCAGTACGGGACCGCCCCTGTTCCATATTTGACTGCTACTACTCATGTCGAGGGGACTGTTGGGTCTGAGCTATGTCCCGACGTAGTGCAGCCCATGGAGTGCAGCAGCAGCAGCAGCGCCTCGCCCGTGGCCCCGTCGCTTGGCAGCCCGGCCAGCTGTCCGACCTTCGGACCTTCGCTTACCGCCGACAACACCACCCCTCCTTCTCATGGCCGATCATCTGTTCATGAGTTGGACGGGGTGCCGGACTTTGCGCGCGGCCCGCGCCAAAACTCCTCAGCTGGCCCACCCGGATGGGCTTTGTGTGCAGTCCAGCACCCGGGCCAACTCATCATTCACCCAGCCACGGCCGAGCTGGTCAACGAATTGCTGTCGGGAATTTGTCCCGTATTTTGACCTTTTGTCCCTTATTTGGAAGTGAGAACGTTGGCAACCCTAACACTGACCCATGAAGGCCATCATAGCCTTCATAGAGTCATAGAGTGATACAGTGTGGAAACAGGCCCTTCAACCAAACCTGCCCACACCGGCCAACATGTCCCAGCTATATTAGTCCCACCTGCCTGCGCTTGGTCCATAGCCCTCCAAACCTGTCCTATCCATGTACCTGAAGGTTTTTAATATGTAAACAGCAATCAGTCCATGAATATTGGATAGAGTGGATCTGATAGAGGTTTCAAAGGTTCAAAGGTCTTTTATTGTCACGTATACCAATTAAGGTACTGTGATATGCGAATTACCATACAGTCATACGGAAAACAAGCAACAATACACACACCTACATAAAAGTTAACATAAACATCCACCACAGCGGATTCCACACATTCCCCACTGTGATGGAAGGCAAAAAAGTACAATCTTCCTTCTCTTTATTCTCCCGTGGTCGGGGCAGTCGAACCATCGTCGGGGCAATCGCAGCTCCCACAGCCGGCGGTCGAAGCCCCCCTTGGGGCGATCGAAACTCCCGCGTCGGGGCGGTCGAAACTCCTGCGGCTTGGAGTTCCCGAAGTCTTGCGGGCTCTGTGATGTTAACGTCCGCAGGCACCCACGGTTGGAGCTCCGAGGTCGATCCCTAGCAAAGGAATCGTGGGCTCCGCGATTGTAAGTCCGTAGGGTCCCCACGGTGGAGCTCACAAAATCCAGCAAAGGCCGCCAACTCCTCAATGTTAGGCCGCAGTTCGAACAAATCGCATCTCCATCGAGGTAAGAGATTAGAAACAGTTTCCCCCAACCCCGCACCCCCCATATAAAACAAGCTAAAGGACATGAAAAACATACATTTAACACATACTATTAAAACACAAAGAAGGAAGGGACAGACAGACTATTGGCGAGGCAGCCATTGCTAGCGCCACCTGGTGGTGTTTACATTCAGGTGATCTCATAGAGGTCTACAGAATAATGAGAGGAATAGATCATGGGAACGCACAAAATCTCTTGCCCAGAGTCAGCTTAAACCTTCGAGGTAGGATTTACGAGATGTGTTCATCTCTTAAACCCGAGGACCAGAGGACGAGAGCTCAAGGTGAAGGGGAAAAGATTTAACAGGAATCTGAGGGGTAACAAAGGGCGGTGGGTGTGTGGAACGAGCTGCCGGAGGAGGTAGTTGAGGCTGGGACTATCCCAACATTTAAGAAATATTTACAGTAGATGAATACATGGATAGGATAGGTTTAGAGGGATATTGGCCAAACGCAGGCAGATGGGGCTAGTGTAGATGGGACATGGTGGCTGTTGTGAGAAAGTTGGGCAGAAGGGGCTGCCTCTATGCTGCATGAGTGGAGTTTTGATCTCTGCTTAGTTTTCATGTTCTCCCTGTGACTGCGTGAGTTCCCTCTGGGTGGAATAAACCACAGTGGCAATTTCCGTTGACTTACATGGATATGGAAACACTCCCCATAATAGCGGCGCAGAGGCACGGCAGGTAGAGCTGTTGCCTCACAGTGCCAGAGACCCGGGTTCGATCCCAACCTCCGGTGCTGTGTGTGTGTGTGTGTGTGTGTGTGTGTGTGTGTGTGTGTGTGTGTGGGTGTGTGTGTGTGTGTGTGTGTGTGTGTGTGTGTGTGTGTGTGTGTGTGGGTGTGTGTGTGTGTGTGTGTGTGTGTGTGTGTGTGTGTGTGTGTGTGTGTGTGTGTGTGTGTGTGTGTGTGTGTGTGTGTGTGTGTGTGTGTGTGTGTGGTGTGTGGAGTTTGCACGTTCTCCCTGCTCCCTGGGTGCTCTGGTTTCCTCCCACATCCCAAAGACGTGCGGGTTTGTAGGTTAATTGCTGGGGTTTGTAGGGTTTTGTAGGTCAATTCTGTAAATTGCCCCTAGTGTGTAGGGAGTGGATGAGAAAGTGGGATAACATCAAGCCAGTGTGAACGGGTGATCGATGGTCAGCATGGACTCGATGGGTCGAAGGGCCTGCTACCATGCTGTATCTCATAATAAAGAGTTGCGTTCAACACAGGGGCATAGAGCATAATAATAATAATAATAATAATAATAATAATAATAATAATAATAATAATAATAATAATAATAATAATAATAATAATAATAATAATAATAAATACTTTATTGATCCCCTCAGGGAAATTCAGATGTCCAGAAGCCCCCAACCAACAAACCCACAGATTCAAAACAAACGCAGACAGAAAATACATAGAATACAATGTGGACACTACCTGAGAGCAATAAATACTTAAAAAGACCAATAATTAACAGTTAAAAATTAAAAATTGCAAAATGCATCCCCCTACAGCCAAGCGGTCCGAATTATAAAATCTAATGGCTGCAGGGGTGAAGGATCTCCTGAACCGCTCCGTTCTACAGGGCAGGGAGAGGAGCCGGTTGTTGTTCCGAGTGCTCTTTTGACTCTCCAGAATTACATGGAGGGGATGCCCGGGGTTTTTCAGGATGACCTGCACCTTGTGCCTCATACGCCTCTCAAGCACATCCATCCCAGAGTCTACTCTCCCCTCCAGCACTGAGCTAGCTCGTTTAACCAGTTTGTCTAGCTTCTTGTTGTTTTTTGCACTAATGCTGTTGCCCCAGCAGACAACAGCGTAGAAAATAACACTTGCAACCACAGTGTTGTAAAACATGTGCAGCATATCATTACACACATTGAAAGATTTGAGCCTTCTGAGGAAAAAGAGTAGAGAGGCTTCCTCACATCTCCAGTGACTGAACCTTAATCCTGGCCTCGGCTGCTGTCCGTGTGAAGTTTGCACGTTCTCCCTGTGACTACGTGGGTTTTCTCTGGTTTTCTCCCACATCCCAAAGACGTGCGGGTTTGCAAAATACTTGGTCACTGTAAATCGCCCCAAGTGAAAGAATCTTGAAGGGATTTAACGGCATGTGGGGAGAATAAAATACATTTAGTGTAGGATTGGTTTTGAAGGGTGCTTGATGGGCCTGTTTCCATGCTGTACTGTCCTAAGATTAGTACGGGTGTCAGGGGTTAAGAGGAGTAGGCAGGAGAATGGGGTCGAGAGAGAAAGATGGATCGGCCATGATTGAATGACAGAGTAGACTTGATGGGCCGAATGGCCTCATTCTGCTCCAATCACTTATGCACTTATCACTTATGATGGTACATAAGGAAATATTCAGCTATACTTAAGAACATTACTGCAAAAAACTCCTTCAAAAGGCTTCACTACAGTGCATTTGGTTCACAAAGCAATGAAATGCTTACTGTACAACATAAGTAACAGATACAGGAATATAAAGGACCATTTATCTTGTATCTGGTCATTATTTGTCTGAAGAAGAGACTTGACCCGAAACGTTATCTGTTCCTTTTCTCCAGAGATGTTGTCTGACCCACTGAGTTACTCCAGCTTTTTGTGTCTCTCATTGTTTAACAAGATCACTGGGTAATCTATTACCACAGGGTCAATTACCTGCACTAACCACAGATCCCTTAATACACAAGCATCTCTCACTCTCTGCTGTCGACATGTTATCACTTCAACAGGCGCGTTCAGAGTTGCTACTTCCTCTGCAATGGTGTAACACGTCAAGATGCAATTGTACAGCTCACAAAGCGCTGGAAGAACTCAGCAGGTCGGGCAGCATCTGTGGAGGGAATGACCAGGCAACGCCTCGGGTTGGGGCCCTTCCTCACTCTGAAGAAGAGTCCAGACCCAAAACATCACCTACTGTTGTGTAGGAAGGAACTGCGGATGCTGGTTTAAACCGAAGGTAGACACAAAATGCTGGAGTAACTCAGCGGGACAGGCAGCATCTCTGGAGAGAAGGAATGGGTGACGTTTTGGGTCGAGACCCTTCTTCAGACTGAGAGTGGGGGGAGAGGGAGACTTAGAGATATGGAAGAAGGGTCTCTACCCGAAACGTCACCTATTCCTTCGCTCCATAGATGCTGCCTCACCCGCTGAGTTTCTCCAGCATTTTTATCTACGTCCAATATTAACCAATTCGTTACGATTTCATTATTAAAACAATGTCCTCCCTGTGACCTGGGTTCGATTTTCTATGGGTGCTCCGGTTTCCTCCCACACTCCAAAGACGTGCGGGTTTGTTTGTTAATTGGCTTTTGTAAATGTAAATTGTCTCTCGTGTGTTGCATGCTAGTGCTAGAGTACAGGGTGCTCGATGGTAAGGTGTGGACTCGAAGGGCCTGTTTCCACACTGTATCTCCAAAGCCCAAATCTGCCTGTTTATCTTGCTATTACATTCTTGCATTCTGCTTTGTATAAATTGGCTGTAGCTTGTCCCATACAAATAATATTGTTTATACTTTAATACGAAAGCAACATAAACTGTTGATGCTCTGGGCTGGATTGAGGAAGCCTATGTAAGTACAAGATGCATGGTCTCCTCTGCACTCAGTCCAATAGTTTTCAAACTACATTCTCATGCTTTTTAATCATTGTTTATTGTGTTTATAATCATAATCATACTCTATTACCCAAGTATGTTTTGCAACATGCGATGAGTTTGATTTGCCATAATGTCATACTAATAAAAACTAAAAAGCAACAAAACACACCAAATACATTTTAACAGGAACATCCACCACAGTGACTCCTCCACATTCCTCACTGTGATGGAAGGCAGAAAATAAGTTAATTCTCTTCCCTTCTTTGATCTCCCGTGGTCGGGGGCCTCGAGCCTTCCGTTGATGGGGCGATCCTGGCTCCCGTTGCCGGGGGTCGGTGGTCGGGCCCTACGCGTTGCCATGGAGACTGCCATCGTGCGGCGCCCCCTGGTGGCACACTCAGGTCAGTATGCCACTTTATAATCACAGAGTCATACTGAACGGAAGCAGGCCCTTCGGCCCTTGCCGACCAAGATGCACCATCTAAGCTAGTACCATTGGCCCACATTTTTGCCACTCCAGCATTTTGTGTCGATCTTGAGGGTTGGACATGTGCCAGGGCAGCAGAGACAATGTGCCACTCCTCAGTAAGGTACAGTGGGTGGCTCAAACCTCGTGGAAGGGGTAGAGTGCCGTTCCAATTCATCTACCTGTCCAAGTGTTTTTTAAATGCTTTTAGAGATACAGCGCGGAAACAGGCCCTATGCCCACCCAGTCCGCGCCGACCAGCGATCCCCGCACATTAACACTATCCTACTCCCACTAGGGACTATTTTAACATACACCAAGACAATTAACCAACATACCTGTACGTCTTTGGAGTGTGGGAGTAAACCCACGTGGTCACGGGGGGAACGTACAAACTCCGTACAGACAGCACCCGTAGTCGGGATCGAACAGAGGTCACTGCCGCTGTAAGGCAGCAACTCTACCGCTGCGCCACCGTGCTGTCCTTTGATTGCTGGTACAATACCTGCCCCAAATATCTCCTCTAATAGCTCCTTCCATATATCCACCTCCCTCTCAGTAAAAAAACCTGCCCCTCAGGTTCCGAATAAATCTTTCCCCTCTCATCTTAAACCTACTGTATGTCCTGTGGTTCTTGATCCCGCTACACTGCGTCTATTCCTATCTATGAAATCATGAGATGAATAGACTGGCAACTGTGTAAATATAATCTATCAGTTCCAATGATTCACCAGCGTTCTGCTATCCTAATTCCTCTCATGATGCTGCCTGTCCCGCTGAGTTACTCCAGCATTTTGTGTCTACCTTCGATTTAATCCAACATCTGCAGTTCTTTCTTAAGGGCCTGTCCCACTTACGCGACTTTTTCGGCGACTGCCGGCACCCGTCATAGGTCGGCCAAAATTTTCAGCATGTTGAAAATTCAGTGGCGACCAGAAAGATGCTACGACTCTTTGGGTGACTGAGGAGACTACTCACGACCACACAGGCGACATCCTGGCGACATGTCGTGGGGTGAAGCCTGTATGATCGTGAGTAGTCGCCCAAAGAGTCGTACCTTGTTCAGGTCACCGCTGGATTTTCAACATATTGAAATTTTTTTGGCAACCTGTAATGGCCTGTAACGGGTGCCGGCAGTCGCCGAAAAAGTTGCGTAAGTGGGACAGGCCCTCAATACCTCTCATGATTTTATACACCTCTATATGTTCACCTCTTGGCCTCCTGCACGCCAAGGAATAAGGTCCTAGCCTGCCCAACTTCTCCCTAAATCTCAGACCTCAGGTCCTGATAAAAACCTCGTAAATTTTCCCTGCACTTGTGGGCGGAGCACCAAGGCAAATTCCTTGTATGTGAATACTTGGCCAATAAACTTATTCATTAATTCATTCATCTTAACCACATCTTTCCTCTCGCAGGGCGATCAAAACTGAACACTGAGTGAAAAAGGGTTATTTTAATAAGGATATAGGAACTCACTGCCTCTGCCTCAGAGGGCGGTGGAGACAGGTTCTCTGGATGCTTTCAAGAGAGAGCTAGATAGGGCTCTTAAAAATAGCGGAGTCAGGGGATATGGGGAGAAGGCAGGAACGGGGTACTGATTGGGGATGATCAGCCATGATCACATTGAATGGCAGTGCTGGCTCGAAGTACCGAATGGCCCACTCCTGCACCTATTGTCTATAGTCTATTGTCTATTGTCAATGGTTAAACTGATCGAAGGTTAGACATAGTGTGTTGGAAGGAACTGCAGATGCTGGTTTACACCGAAGATAGATACAAAATGCCGGAGTAACTCAGCGGGCAGGCAGCAACTCTGGAGAGAAGGAATGGGTGACGTTTCGGGTTGAGATCCATCTGAAGACTGCTGTCTGAAGGAGGGTCTGGACCCGAAACGTCACCCATTCCTTCTCTCCAGAGATGCGGCCTGTCCCGCTGAGTTACTCCAGCATTTTGTGTCGATCTTGAGGGTTGAACATGTGCCAGGGCAGCAGAGACAATGTGCCACTCCTCAGTAAGGTACAGTGGGTGGCTCAAACCTGGTGGAAGGGGTAGAGTGTGATCTTGGGGAGATAGGTCAGCCAGAGGACCATAATTTGGGCTGTGAATTCATCCTCAGTTGGATCATGGAGTGAAAGTGATTCACGAAGAGAGACATAAAATGCTGGAGTGACTCAGCGGGACAGTCAGCATCTCTGGAGAGAAGGAATGGGTGACGATTCGGGTTGAAACACTTTAGTTTAGTTTAGTTTAGATTAGTTTAGTTGAGAGATACAGCGCGGAAACAGGCCATTCGGCCCACCGAGTCTGCACCGACCCCTGCACATTAACACCCTTCACAACAGAATGTAGTTGAGGCCAGTTCATTGGCTATATTTAAGAGGGTGTTAGATGTGGCCCTTGTGGCTAAAGGGATCAGGGGGTATGGAGAGAAGGCAGGTACAGGATACTGAGTTGGATGATCACCCATGATCATATTGGATGGTGGTGCAGGCTCGAAGGGCCGAATGGCCTACTCCTGCACCTATTTTCTATGTTTTCTATGTACAACAGAGACAATTTTACATCTATGCCAAACCTATTAACCTACAAACCTGAAGAAGGGTTTCGGCCCGAAACGTCGCCTATTTCCTTCGCTCCATAGATGCTGCTGCACCCGCTGAGTTACTCCAGCATTTTTGTGTACCTTCGATCTTCCAGCATCTGCAGTTCCTTCTTGAACACAACCTACAAACCTGTACATCTTTGGAGTGTGGGAGGAAACCAAAGATCTCGGAGAAAGCCCACGCAGTCACGGGGAGAACGTACAGACAAGCACCTCTAGTCAGGATCGAACCCGGGTCACCGGCGCTGTGAGGCAGCAAATCTACCACACCACCACTTTTCTTCAGACATTCTATCCAGAAAATGCTGCCCGTCCCGCTGAGTTACTCCAGCATTTTGTGTCCATCTTCGGTGTAAACCAGCATCTGCAGTTCCTTCCTACACATGAATTCACTAAGCCCAGCCCCCAACAACGTTTTAAAGAGGTCAGACAAACTCTATTAGTATTGGCCCAGTCCCCAGATGAAGCTATAATACTTGAAATATCATATGTAGTGGTCTGATGTTCTTCCTGTTTACACTGGCCTGTGTCCAACACTGAACTACTGATCAAAGCCTTCCAGTAATGCACTTGTGTTCTTTCCAGCTCTCTTCCTCCTGGGCATTTTGTCCTTCACTAAATTACTCCAAATCTATAGTCACGGATCTGGGGATTAAGTTAAAAATCTGCAGATACTAAAACTTCAGACTTTAAAATTGGCTTCTTGTCAACTACAGTCGCCTGTAGTTGCCCAAAAAATCACCTAAGTGGGACATGCCCATAAAGGCTCTAGGTTAATTGGTTTTGGTAAAAAAGAATTGTGTAGCACTGGTGAACTGGGTGATCGCTGGACGGCACGGACTCAGTGGGACTCACTAAAATAAACTCAACTAAACTCTATACTGTGTTTGGTCTTTTATTAGAAAATTAATGGTTTCAAAGTAGTTGAGTGTTTACAGTGATTGGGTTGGATAAGACTAATTATTTCCTCTGATGTGGAATCGGATATATATAGGAACATTAAGAGCTGGTTGTGGAGCATAGTACAATGGCGGCACTGCACATGCAGCTGCGGCTCGCCTGCAGTCCGTTTGTTTTTTCTTTCTTTTTGTCCTGTTAAGTGTATGTTTTTGGTTTTAGTTTTACTTTATTTTTAGCTGTGTATATGTGGGGGTGGGGGGTGGTGGGGGAAACTTTTTATGTGGGGGTGGGGGGTGGTGGGGGAAACTTTTTATGTGGGGGTGGGGGGTGGTGGGGGAAACCCTATCGAGTCTCCGTTATCGTTGGGGCCTAACATCGTGGAGCTGGCGGCCTCCAACTTGGGGCTCCAGTCGCAGAGCCTGCGGACTCACCATCGCGGAGCTGGCCGACTTCGGAGCGCTGAGAGCTGCGGTGGCTCGCTGGCTCCGACCCGACTTTGGAGCTTCGGAGGCTTCGGCTGCAGGCCCTGTGGACGGTAACATCGGGAGCTCGCGGGTCCCTGGTGGGGGACCGCTTTTCGGAGCTCACGCAACGGCAACTTCGCCCGCCCGAATCGGGTGGTTTAAATTGACCCGGAACGGGGCCTTACATCGCCCGGCGCGGCTTAAACGGCCGCGGGACTTACCATCGCCCGCCAGGGGCTCTAACACCAAGAGCCTCGATCAGCTCGATGCAGCAGTTTTGACTGCTTGACTGCAGGAGAAGAATAAAGAACAGAGAACAGGGAACAGGGAAGAGATAAGACTTTTGTCTTCCATCACAGTGAGGAGGTGTTTGGAGATTCACTGTGATGAATGTTTATGTGGAATTGTGTTAATTGTGTGTTTTGTTCTTTTTGCTGTTTTGACCGCAGGAACAAAATTTTGTTCAAAAATTTGCTTGTTGAATGACAATAAAGGGCTATTGAATTGAATTGAATTGAATTGATAGTCTTGCAAAGTCTGTGGAAATCTGGGCCTGCTCGCCAATTGATAAGGGGTATCAGGACAAGTTGAGTTTACAGGTCTCTGATGGGAAGATGTTTGCTGAGGTGAGATGTCCAGGAGCATGAAGCAAAAGCAGCGGTTGTGAAAGACGTTGGTGAGGCCACGTTAGGCTTTAGGCTTTAGAGATACAACGTGGAAACAGGCACTTCGGCCTACTGAATCCATGCCAACCAGCGATCACCCCGTACACTAGCACTATCCTACACACTACTCATTGGCGACCCTCGGACTATCTCTGATCAGACTTTATCTTGCATTAAATGTTTTTTTCATGTTATTTCCTTTATCATGTATCTGTACACTGTGGATGGCTAGATTGTAATCATGTATTGTCTTTCCGCTGACTGGTTAGCACGCAACAAAAGCTTTTCACTCTAGCTCGGTACATGTGAATCAGAAACCAGAGGACATAGGTTAAGGTGAGAGGGGAAAGATTTAATAGGAACCAGAGGGGCAACTTTTTCACACAGAGGGTGGTGGGTGGATGGAACGAGCTGCCAGAGGCAGTAGTTAAGGCTGGGCCAACAACATTTGGACAGGTACATGGACAGGAATGGTTTAGAGGGATATGGGCCAAATGCGGGAAGGTGGAACTACCTTGGTCAGCGTGGGAAAGTTGGGCCGAAGGGCCTGTTTTTGTGCTCTATGACTCTCAATGCACCTCAAAGGAAGATCAAAGATAGACACAAAAAGCTGGAGTAACTCAGCGGGTCGGGCAGCATCTCCGGAGAAAAGTAATAGGTGTCGAGACCCAAAACGTCACCTATCCATGTTCTCCAGAGATGCTGCCTGACCCGCTGAGTTACTCCAGCACTTTGTGCCCATCTTCGGTGTAAACCATCATCTGCAGTTCCTTCCTACACATGGTGCAGAGGAACTTTGGCAAGGATTGAATAGCAAGGTTGGGTAAAGGCCGGAATGGGACCATCCCCATTCCTCTTGCTAAATCCAACAACTAGCCATTGAACTATGTAAAACGGGAAAAGCCCAAGCAACAATGAATACCCAATAAGGAAATGAAAATAATAACATCGGAAAGGAAGCAAGGAGTTACATAGAAAATAGATAGCATGCTGGCTGATATATATATTCCTGTACCATTGTGTACGAGACATTTATAAATCAGCGTGTCTGGAAGGTTTTCCCTGGGGAAAGGACCTGGGAGAAGTCGGAATAGTGATGAAGATCCCAGTCAAAGACATGCAGCCAAACAAGTCAGTCTATAATGGTCAGGCATGCAAAGATTTCTATTTCTCTTTAGTCAAGTCAAGTCAAGTCACATTTATTTATATAGCACATTTAAAAAACAACTCTCGTTGGCCAAAGTGCTTTACATTTGTTATAAGAATAGCACAACAAAACAAGCTACATACATATATCCATGTAGCCCTCACTCAGAGGACATCAGGAAAGGCTTGGGAGTATAGATAAGTCTTTAGTCTTGACTTAAAAGAGTCGATGGTGGGGGCAGTTCTGATGGGAAGGGGGATGCTGTTCCACAGTCTAGGGGCTGCAACCGCAAAGGCACGGTCGCCCCTGAGCTTATGCCTAGACTGCGGGATATTCAACAACCCCAAGTCGGATGATCTGAGGGGCCTGGAGGTGGAGTGGTGGGTGAGAAGACTTTTTATGTAAGAGGGGGCAAGCCCATTGAGGGCTTTGTAGACATGGAGGAGAATCTTGAAGTTTATACGGAACCGCACAGGGAGCCAGTGGAGAGGGGCCAGGATCGGGGTGATGTGGTCCCTTTTTCAGGTGCCCGTCTTTAGACTTTAGAGATACAGCGCTGAAAGAGGCCCTTCGGCCCACCCAGCCTGCGCCGGCCAGCGATCACCCCGCACACTAGCATAATCCTACACTTTATTATTTTTTTTACCGAAGCAAATTAAGCTACATCCATTAGACCTTAGAATTTAGAGATACAGTGCGGAAACAGGTTCTTTGGCCCGCTGAGTCTGCAGTGACCAGCGATCATTCCGTACACTAACACTATCCTACACACTAACACTATCCCACACATTAGGGACAATTTGCAATTTTACCAAAGCCAATTAGCCTACAAACCGGTACGTCTTTGGAGTGTGGGAGGAAACCGGAGCACCCGGAGAAAACCCACGCAGGTCACGGGGAGAACGTGCAAACTCCGCACGGACAGCATCCATGGCTAGGGTCGGACTCGGGTCTCTGGCGCTGAGAGGCAGCAGCTCTACCCGCTGCGCCTCCGTGCCGCTCTCCGCTCCTTTAACCTAGGGCCACTTAGGAAGAATGTAGTTTTTGTTCTACAGAATAATTTATTTATAACCCTCATAGAAATACAATCAGGATGTGAGCAAACCGGCCTCAAGGTCATCTGAAACAAGTTTGATTTATTTAGTTGCGTTCAATTCCCTGGAAACCAGCCATGGAAAGGTTTGTACTCCTACGTTCCGATCAATGGTCCAGAATCCAGCTGCTAATCCAGTAACTTAATCTCACCATCGTGGCTCTTAATTGTATAATATGTCACCCAGCAGGAAGACATGTATATGTGTATCATCTTTCATACAGCAAGAATGATCTAATGGGGACCCAGTTACCGTCTAATGGAGAACGTCATCCTTATAATTTATCCTTGGACAATTTCTTTTGAGTACAAGATACTTTGTAGATTGTGCAGTGGGCAGGTGCTATAGACCTGCATGGGAAGGTAGACGCTCCCGCCCCCACGAGTCTCGGGCAGATGGGGCTCGTCAGCCTGGGAAGGAAGTTCATCTAGGAGAGGGAAAACTCTGATTTAAAACCTCCACTGGTGCTGCCTTAAGTCAGGCGGCATCTGTGGAGGGAAATGGACAGTCGGCGTTTTGGGTCGGGAGCCTTCTTTAGACTGATGAAGACCGTCTCCACACCGCTGCGCCATCGTGCCGCTGTGATACCGTAAATAATAACGTGAGATTTGTATTAGGAAATAGCGATAAATCCCGAGCGACTCTATCATCCCCTGGTCAGACGCCCAAACCACTTCCAGGACGTTGATGGAGGCCTTGTGCTCCACACAAGGTCAAAAGAGGAATCGAATGTCAGTGATTATACAATATTCAATTCCATTCATAATTATGTCCATAATATGAGAAGTACCGGCAGGATAGACAGTCAGAAACATTTTCCCACGGTGGAACTGTCAAAGAGTTTGAGTTTAGTTTATTGTCACGTGTACTGAGGTACAGTGAAAAGCTTTTGTTGCGTGCTACCCAGTCAACGGAAAGACAACACACGATTACATTCGAGCCGTCCGCACTGCACAGATACAGGATATAGGGAACTGCAGATGCTGGTTTATACCAAGGATAGACACAAAATGCTGGAGTAACTCAGCAGATCAGGCAGCATCTCTGGACAAAAAGACTAGCGAGTGTAGCTTTAAGGTTAGAATGGCAAGATTTAAAAGAGATATGCAAGGCAGGTTTATTTATACAGAGGGTGGTGGGTGGGATTGCCAACTGTCCCGTATTGTACTTCCGGTGGCGCTGGTGCCAGCAGCCTCCACCTACAGTCCGGTATCTTTTTGTTTTTTTGTTTATTTAGTTATGTAAAAGTGTTTTTGTGTTTTGATGTGGGGGAAGAGGGCACGGTGCGGGGGATACCGTCCTTCAGCCGCTTCCTGGTGAAGACGCGACTATTATTCGAGTCGCGTCCTCGGCCCCCCCCCCCCAGCGGCCTACCTACTGGATTGGCGCGGACTTTCCTGCCAGGATCGACCAGAGCTCCAGCAGCGGCGGGACAGCGCTGATACATCGCGGGGCTGGCGATGCCTTACCGGGGATCGCCGTCTGGAGCCCGGAGTGCTGGACCTGCTGCACCGACATCATGGAGCTGCGGTTTGCGGAGCTCCCAACGCGGGCGGCGCTGATGGACAGCGCGGGGTCCTGCGACTCTGCCCGGCTCGGCCTGCGGACACGGGAGCAGCGGACTCCGGCTGCGGGAGGCGGCTGATCAGGAGGTCCGGGCCGCTGAGGAGGATGTTCACCGTCGGGGTTCGGCGTCGGCGTTCCACCGGCCCGGCGTGAGGGCCTGAACATCGGGCCGCCCGGGGCGGCGACTGCGGGTGCTAGGAAGGCCTCGACCACGAGTGAACATCTGGGAAGAATGGAGGGGAGGCTGGCTGGACTATGGTGCCTTCCTCACCTTGGTGCCACTGTGTTATGTTGTGTCGTGGACTTACAGTGTTTGTGCTTTTTTAAAAAAAATTCTATTTTATTTTTAATATGTTTTATTATTTATTATTATTTATTTATTTTTTATTTTTATGATACTGCCTGTAAGGGAAATTCATTTCGTTGTCTCTAAGTGAGACAATGACAATAAATTTGAATACAATACAATACAATACAATACAATTAGCCGGGACATCCCGTATATTGGGCTAAATTGGTTTGTCCCATACGGGGCCGCCGCTGTCCCGTATTTGACCGCTACTACTCGGGTCGAGGGGACTGTCGGGTCGGAGCGCCGCTTCCGGCCCCGCCTCACCCGTCCCGACGTAGTGCAGCCCATGGAGTGCAGCAGCAGCAGCAGCAGCACCTCCACTGCCTTGTGGCCATATCCAGTCATGGAAAGCTCCAGGAGTAAATCTCAAGAAAATCCAGAGTTGGAGCCCCTAAGGCAGTTTGTCGTTGTCTACAACCTCGCTCTGGCAGCTCCTGCAACGGCGCTGGTGCCAAACTGTAACGGCCCTGCTGTTCCTTTGGATCGATCCGCGATGTGGAGAGGGGGGACGTGCTGCATGGGCAACAGCCTGTCCTCCATATGACATCGATCGCCCAGGCTTGCAACCGACCAGGATGCATCACCCATGGTCAGTCATGACCGAGAGGGGCCTACTACTAATTTGTAGAACTGTAATGAATGGGAAAATAATGTTATCAACTGAGTGACATAAAGGGGCATAAGAAGTGTATAAGAAGGAACTGCAGATGCTGGTTTAAACCGAAGATAGACACAAAGTGCTGGAGTAACTCAGCGGGACAGGCAGCATCTCTGGAGAGAAGGAATGGGTGACGTTTCGGGTCGAGACCCTTCTCCAGACTGCAGGAGCTAAGGAGGCAGGATGAAGAAGTCACGGACATAAGAAGTCATGGAAGTTAGAGAATCCATGGATATCCCAAAACATATTTGGGATATAGGTAGGAAAAAGTGCTGGAGAAACTCAGCGGGTGCAGCAGCATCTAAGGAGCGAAGAAAATAGGCAACGTTTTGGGCCGAAACCCTTCTTCAGTGTAGAAAGAGGCCCTTTGGACCACTGAATCCGTGCTGACCAGCGATCATCCCCATACATTGGCATTGTCCTACACACTAGGGACAATTTACAATTTTACCGAAGCCAATTAACCTACAAACCTGTAGGCCTTTAGAATGTGGGAGGAAACTGGAGCACTCAAGAAAACCCACATGGTCACAGCGAGAACATATAAATTCCGTACAAACGAAATCAGTACCTGGGTCGCTGGCGCTGTAAGGCAACAACTCTACCGCTGAGCCACCGTGCCATCCCAGGCTGAAGATACTCCAGCACATTATGTCCTTTTGTGTAAACCAGCATCTGCAGTACCGACATCTTGGGGGCCTGAGCTACAGGGAGAGGTTTGGGCTGGCTAGGACTATTCCTTGGAGCGCAGGAGGATGAGGGGTGATCTTATAGAGGTGTACAAAATCATGAGGGGAATAGATTGGGTGGATGCACAGAGTCTTTTGCCCAGAGTAGGGGAATCGAGGACTAGGGGTCATAGGTTTAAGGCTAAGGGGGACAGATTTAATAAGAACCTGAGGGGTAACTTTTTCTTTACATAAAGGATGGTGGGTGTATGGAACGAGCTGCAGGAGGAGGTTGTTGAGGCTGGGACTATTGTAACATATATGAAATATTTAGACAGGTACATGGATAAGACAGGTTTAGAGGGACCTATCCCTCTAAAGGGATATCTCTAGAGGGAACATTAAATTCTCCCAATTCTTGTTCGCCCTTGCTGTCTCCTCCCCTTCCTATCTCTCAGCCCTCGGGCTCCTCCTCCTCCTTTTTCCTTTCTTCTCCCCCCCCCCACCAGTCTGACGAAGGGTTTCGGCCCGAAACGTTGCCTATTTCCTTCGCTCCATAGATGCTGCCTCACCCGCTGACTTTCTCCAGCATTTTTGTGTACCTTGGGTTTAGAGGGATATGGATCAAACGCAGGCAGGTGGGACAAGTGTAGATGGGGCATGTTGGTCGGCGTGGGCAAGTTGGGCCGAAAGGCCTGTTTCCACGCTGTATGACTCTATCGGGCCTGTCCTACTTGGCGATTTTTTCGGCGACTGCCGGCATCATTGACTGACGTATCAGCGGTGTGATTCGGCGTGACGCGGCGTGATGGCGTATTGACGCTGGGTATTTTTTCAAGTGTCGCAACATTTTTTTTGTCGCCACTGGATTTAGAAATGTTCAAAATGTTTCGGTGACAGTGATATGATGCCGGCAGTCGCCGAAAAAAATCGCCAAGTGGGACAGGCCCTTAAAGCCCTGTCCCACGGTACGAGTTCATTCCAAGAGCTCTCTCGAGTTTAAATAAAATCAAACTCGTGGTAAGCACGGAGAATGAACGTAGCGGGTACGTCGGAGCTCTTAGTGGCTCGTAACGCTAACGGCAGGTACTCGGGAAGACTCGCTAACGGCAGGTAAGCACTGGAAGACTCGTGAAGATTTTTCAACATGATAAAAAATGTCCATGAGAGCCCTAAGTACCGACGAGTGGCCATTACCGTAAATCTCCGAGTTCGAATCAGGGCAAACTCGAGAGAGCTCCTGGAATGAACTCGTACCGTGGGACAGGCTTATTTGGCTCTATACAGGCTGCTGGACTAGAGCATGGTCTGCACCTTCCCCCAACACTATCTACTGAATCTCAGCATCATTTCACACCTAGTCACCCACCTTCCTGTCCCACGGACTGTCCACCTCGACAGTAGAAGTTGTGACTTCCTCATGGAACACAAGGCTTAGTCAACACCCATCTCACTTTGATGTATTACAGCCCTGAGCTGCTGGCACTTGCCGCAGGTATAGATGCTATGGGTCATCTTGTTTCCATCAGCTCCATTTATGATTCATCCAACCACTGCTATGCATGTCTAAATGTAATCTAATCGCGGAGATACTTTCATTTTTAAAATTAATGAAACAGAAAGTTGCACCGACGCACTTAGAACATAGAACCTGCCGTAGTTCAGTTCACCAGAGACAGACACAAAATGCTGGAGTAACTCAGCGGGACAGGCGGCATCTCTGGAGAGAAGGAATGGGTGACGTTTCGGGTCGAGACCCTTCTTCAGACCGAGAGGCAGGGGAGACGAGAGATAGATGGAATTTATGGAATTCCCAGCCACAGAGGGCAGTGGAGGCCAAGTCACTGGATGGATTTAAGAGAGAGTTAGATAGAGCTCTAGTGGAGTCAAGGGATATGGGGAGAAGGCAGTCACGGGTTATTGATAGGGGACGATCAGCCATGATCACAATGAATGGCGGTGCTGGCTTGAAGGGCAGAATGGCCTCCTCCTGCACCTATTTTCTATGTTTCTATGTAGACCGCGTGGGATTGGAGTTACTAGAGTGACGTGGGTGGGGAATTGGTCATCGGATAGAAAGAAAGGATGTGACTCTTAGGACTCTATATCGCAACTTGGCTGAGGCTCAGCAGGAAAAGAGGAAACACAAATTAGTCTTGAGAAATGTGAGCTGATGTGCTTATTGACTGTCAGCATTAACAACCCCGTGATCCGTGGGCAGAATGGCCTGTTCCAATGCTGTACACTTCTATGTTGACACGATGAATTGATTCTGGGGAGATGATATGGTAAGTTGATGTATAGGCAATAATGTTAAAATATTGAAAACATCACAAAAAAGTTTGTGTGTATTAAAGTTCAAATTAGACAGGAGTTAGTAAATATTTGCATCAACTTGGTTGTAGAGGTTTGCATGCCAGCAGTGTAGCTGTTAGCCACAAGAATTATCACACATCCGGTGGCATTTCATACTGCTATCTGTACAGAACCCTTTCTGAATCAGTCTGAAGTGCTGAATCAGCAGAATAATGAAAGGCCTGGATAGAGTGGATGCGGAAAGCATGTTTCCACTAGTGGGAGAGTCTCGTAGTAGCCCCAGAATAAAAGGACGTTCCTTCAGGATGGAGATGAGGGGGAGTTTCTTTAGTCAGAGGGTGGTGAATCTGTGGAATTCTTTGCCACAGAAGGCTGTGGAGGCCACAAGTCAGTGGATATTTTTAAGGCAGAGATAGATAGATTCTTGATTAATACGGGTGTCAGGGGTTATGGGGAGGATGGGGTTAGGAGAGAGAGATAGATCAGCCAAGATTGAATGGCGGAGTTGACTTGATGGGCTGAATGGCCTAATTCTGCTCCTGTCACATGACCTTATGAAGAGAGCAGCACAGTCTTCATAAGGTCATGTGACAGGAGCAGAATTAGGCCATTCAGCCCATTCAGCAACTTCACAGTCGCTGGCATTCGAAGAGTTGAACAGCTTCTCTTCGCTCTCCTCTCTCTCACTCTGGCAGAGGTGCCCGGACATATCCCATTTGCCCACTCCCCCTAAGCTTATAAACCAAGGGTGGCACAGTGGTGCAGCGGGTAGAGTTGCTGCCTCACAGAGCCAGAGACCCGGGTTCGATCCCGACTAAGGGTGCTGTCTGTACGGAGTTTGTACGTTCTCCCCGTGACCTGCGTGGGTTTTCTCCGAGATCTTCGGTGTCCTCCCACACCAAAGATGTGCAGGGTTGTAGGTTAATTGGCATGGTATAAATGTAAAAAATGTCCAGTAGGATAGTGATAATGAAACTAAACAAAACTTAATATGTTGTAAGCTGAACCATCAGTTCAATCAGATAAAACCCCCTGTCCTCATTTAACCCTCTCGTAGAGTCATAGAGTGAAACAGTGTGGTAACAGGCTCGTCGGCCCAACTTGCCCACACCGGCCAACATGTCCCAGCTACACTAGTCCCACCTGCCCGTATTTGGCCCATATCCCGCCAAACCTGTCCTATCCATGTACCTGTCTAACTGTTTCTTAAATGTTGGGATAGTCCTAGCCTCAACTACCTCATCTGGCAGCTTGTTCCATACACCCACCACCCTTTGTGTGAAAAAGTTACCCCTCAGATTCAGATTAAATCTTTTCCCCTTCACCTTGAACATATGTCCTCTAGTCCTCGATTCCCCTACTCTGGGCAAGAGACTGTGAATCTACCCGATCTATCCCTCTGTTTCTTAAACTTTGGGATAGTCCCTGCCTCAACTACATCCTAGAAACATATAAACATAGAAAATAGGTGCAGGAGTAGGCCATTCGGCCCTTCGAGCCTGCACCGCCATTCGATATGATCATGGCTGATCATCCAACTCAGTATCCTGTACCTGCCTTCTCTCTATACCCCCTGATCCCTTTAGCCACAAGGGCCACATCTAACTCCCTCTTAAATATAGCCAATGAACTGGCCTCAACTACCTTCTGTGGCAGAAAATTCCACAGATTCACCACTCTCTGTGTGAAAAATGTTTTTGTCATCTCGGTCCTAAAAGATTTCCCCTTTATCCTTAAACTGTGACCCCTTGTTCTGGACTTCCCCAACATCGGAACAATCTTCCTGCATCTAGCCTGTCCAACCCCTTAAGAATTTTGTAAGTTTCTATAAGATCCCCCCTCAATCTTCTAAGTTCTAGCGAGTACAAGCCGAGTCTATCCAGTCTTTCTTCATATGAAAGTCCTGACATCCCAGGGATCAGTCCGGTGAACGTTCTCTGTACTCCCTCTACGGCAAGAATGTCCAGCCTGCCTGTCCAACCCCTTATGAATTTTGTAATTCTCCTCTGGCAGCTCGTTCCATACACCCACCACCCTTTGTGTGAAAAAGGGTGCATTATGACTATTGTTTCTGACTTGTCATCAGTAAAACTACAGAGGAGTTTTTCTATGAATCATGTTACCAGCTCAATAGGGAATTTCCATGCCACAACACTGAGAATTAGTGCCTACTGAACTCCTTTCTTCTCCCCGCCCCCCGCCACCCCCCATCTGTCTGAAGAAGGGTTTCGGCCCAAAACGTTGCCCATTTCCTTCGCTCCATAGATGCTGCTGCACCCGCTGAGATTCTCCAGCATTTTTGTGTACCTACTGAAGGCTTGTTTGATTGAACAGTCTTGACGCAAGCTCAAGTCGTATATTCGCAATGTCTTCCTCCCGCTCCCCACAGTGGAGTTTGATAGATTCTCGATTAGTGATGGCGTCAAACATTACAGAACACAGAACAATGGGGTTGAGAGGGAAAGATTGATGAGCCATGATCGCATGACGGAGTGGATGCAAAGTGCTGGAGTAGCTCAGCGGTTCAGGCAGCATCTCTGGAGAAAAAAGATGAGAGGTGTTTTGGGTCTTCAGAAAAAGTGTTTCCTCATCTCCGTTCTAAATGGCTCACCCCTTATTCTTAAACTGTGGCCCCTGGTTCTGGAATCCCCCAACATCGGGAACATGTTTCCAGCCTCTAGCATGTCAATCACACTAGGGACAATTTACACATACACCAAGCCAATTAGCCTACAAGCCTGTAGGTCTTAGGAGTGCGGGAGGAAACCGAAGATCTCGGGGAAAACCTACGCAGGTCACGGGAAGAACGTACAAAGTCTGTACAGACAGCACCCGTAGTTGGGATCGAACCCGGGTCAAAGTGTTTGGATTCTACTCCCAACCCACCTACCCACCTACCCTATCATGTTTATGTTTAGAGATACAGCCACCTACCCACCGAGTCCACACCGACCATCGATCACCCGTTCACACACTAGTTCTATGCTATCCCAGTTCCCCAACCCACACTCTAGGGGCAACTTACAGAAGCCAATCAACCTACTAACATCCACGTCTTTGGGATGTGAGGGGGAAACCGGAGCACCCGGAGAAAAACCCCACGAGGTCACGGGGAGTAAGTGAGATCTATGTACAGACCGTACCCACGGCCTGTGGGTGATGTATATCCTCCCCAAACAGTCAGGAAGGAGCATACATCCTTGGGTGGGACACTGGTGCAGCAGGTAGAGCTGCTGCCTCACATCACCAGAGACCCAACTTCAATCCTGACCTCGGGTACTGCCTGTGTGGAGTTTGCATGTTCTCCCTGTGACCGCGCGGGTTTCGTCCGGGTGCTGCGGTTTCCTCCCACATCCCCAAGACGTGTGGGTTTGTAGGTCAACTGACCCTCTGTAAATTGCCCCCTAGTGCGTAGGGAGGGAGTGGATGAGAAAGTGGGATAACATGGAACTAGTGTGAGCGGGTGATCGATGGTCGACTTGGACTCGGTGGGTCAAAGGATAGACACAAAACGCTGGAGTAACTCAGCGGGTCAGGCAGCATCTCTGGAGAAAAAGGATGGGTGACGTTTCGAGTCCTTCTTGGGCGTCAAAGGTCCAGTTTCAATCTAATGCCCCTGTCCCACTTAGGAAACCTGAACGGAAACCTCTGGAGACTTTGCGCCCCACCCAAGGTTTCCGTGCGGTTCCCGGAGGTTGGAGGTGGTTGCCGGAGGTTGCAGGTAGTGGAAGCAGGTAGGGAGACTGACAAAAACCTCCGGGAACCTCCGGGAACCGCACGGAAACCTTGGGTGGGACGCAAAGCCTCCAAAGTTTCCTAAGTGGGACAGGGGCATTACAATTCAATTCAATTCTCACACTGGGGGCATTTAAGGAGTGCAGGGCAGTAACTCTGGAAGGCAGTATTCTATGTGTTGATCAAGGAGGGAAGGATAGTTACAAGAACAGATTTGTAGAATACATTTGTGATTGTTTCCTGGAATAACATGTACAGCAGCCGGGGGAGGTGAACATAATGCTTGGACTCCGGTAATGGGTTCTGTGTCAAGTTTAATAAAAGACATCAGGGTTGGAGATCTCATGAGAAGATTACAGCACGATAGAACTTTGCAGTTAGCACGCGTAAGAATCTAGGCTCGGAACTCAGAGTATTTAACTTAATTGAGAGCATTTACAACGGAACAAAAGATGAGCTGGCTAAAATAAACACAGCAAATAGACTAGATAAGAGAGTTGGCATACGGTCGCAAATTTTAAAGAGGTATTTTAACCAGTAAACATGTTCGAATTTTTCCAAGAGTTACCAAGTTTCATGGGTACCTGCCGTTGGCGCCACGAGTCGCTAAGTTGTGTCCACGAGTTCCGACGTTCCCGCTACGTTAATTGTACGTAGTTACCACGAGTTAAATTTGTTTTAAACTGGGGGTCAACCTCGTGGGTCAACTCGCACCGTGAGGCAGGGGTTTCAAGAGGAAAGATTCTGAAGGAGGCAAAATGGCCAACAGTGGTATTTCCAAAGTTAAAGGATAATATTATGGAGAAAGAAATCTAGTGGTGGACTCAAAGATTGGGTCGGCATGGTGACACAGCGGTAGAGTTGCTGCCTCACAGCGCAGGTTCGATTCTGACTAAAGGGCCTGTCCAACTTGGCGATTTTTTCGGCGACTGCCGGCATCATCGACTGACGTATCAGGTCATCGAAAGATTTGCGGCGTGACGCGGCGTGATGACGTATTGACGCACGGTGTTTTTTCAAGTGTCGCAACATTTTGTTTGTCGCCTCTGGATTTTTGAAATGTTGAAAATATTTTGGCGAAACTGATACGACGCCAAAAAAATCGGCAAGTGGGACAGGCCCTTAAGGGGGCTGTCTGTACGGAATTTGTCCGTTCTCCCTGTGACTGCGTGGGTTTTCTCCAGGTGCTCCGGTTTCCTCCCACATCCCAAAGTTGTGCAGGCTTTCAGGTTAATTGGCTTCTGTATATTGTGAATTGTGTCTATTGTCTACAAAAATATAACCAGTGGCATATGACATAATACAGTTATTGTACAGCTTCAATTGTGACGTTTAGCTATAGTAAAGAGAAAAGAAGAGAGAAAAAGCAATCTGGAATGTGCAAGGATAGAACCCCTAGACTACCAAACTGGTGTAGCCAAAGAGTGAGTTAAGGGCCTGTCCCACGAGCATGCAACCTGCATGTGGCAAGCGCAACCAAACCGGAAGCGGGGGCAGCGCGGAGGTCGAGTGCGTGACGTGAAGTTCGAGCGAAGTCCGCGGGAAGTTCGCGTGTGACGTACGGTGTCAAGACGCTGCGCACGCCCGTCGAGCCGGTGCGTACGGCGTCAAGACGCTGCGCACGCCCGTCGAGCCGGTGCGTACGGCGTCGAGGCGGCTGCGGGCCGGCAGACTGTTGCCGTGCGGAATTTTTGAACAAGGTCAGTTTTTCGGAACTCCGCGCGATGTCGGGACCAGCTCCGCACAACTCCATACGGCTCCGGCGATCGAAGTGGGACCGGCCCCGCGAGGCCGTACGGCTCAAGCGACCACGTTAGGTCGCGCTTGCCACATGGAGTCGCATGCTGGTGGGACAGGCCCTTAAGTAAAAGAAATAAGGAAGACGTAGAGAGATAAAAAGACAAAAAAGAAAAAAAAAAGAAAAGTGATGATATACCTGCCTCGCATCCCTCCCCACCCATCACCCAACCCGTAATTAGATTTCACTCCAGAGTTGTGTTGCACCATATTATCCTTGTAATAAATCAATGAATGGTGTCGATGTCTTCGAAAAATGCTCTGGTTTTTCTGCTAAGACAAGTCTAATATTTTCAAGATGTTTAACCTGCGAACCAGTCAAAGGCGATACATGATTCCAATCGAACCATTCACACTGTACGGATACAGGATCATGTGAATAACGTTCAGTGCAAGATAATGTCCATAAAATCAATTAAAGATAGTCCGAGGGTCTCCAATGAGCTCAGGACTGCTTTTGTGTGTAGCGTAGTGCTATTGAACTGGTAGGCATGGACTTGGTGGGCTGAAGGGCCTGTTTCCATGCTGTATCTCTAAAGTCTAAAGACTGGAATGAATACAGGATTCAGCAAAGGAGGATAAAAAGATAATAAAGGGAGGAAGAGAACAATGAGAGTAAAAATTAGATATTTGTATTCTTTTAAGTTATGAAAAGGAAGTTCGTGAACAGAGACAAAAATGCTGGAGAAACTCAGCGGGTGAGGCAGCATCTATGGAGCGAAGGAATAGGTGACGTTTCGGGTCGAGACCCTTCTTCAGACTGATGTGGGGCTGGGGGGGGGGGGGGTGGAGGGGGCGGGAATAAGAAAGGAAGAGGCGGAGACAGTGGGCTGAGGGAGAGCTGGGAAGAGGAGGAGAAAGCAGGGACTACCTGGAATTGGAGAAGTCAATGTTCATACCGCTGGGGTGTAAACTGCCCAAGCGAAATATGAGGTGCTGCTCCTCCAATTTACGGTGGGCCTCTCTCTGGCCATGGAGGAGGCCCAGGACAGAAAGGTCGGATTCGGAATGGGAGGGGGAGTTGAAGTGCTGAGCCACCGGGAGATCAGGTTGGTTATTGCGAACTGAGCGGCGGTGTTGGGCGAAGCGATCGCCAAGCCTACGCTTGGTCTCACCGATGTAGATCAGCTGACTCAAGTGAACATTGTCTTTTAAGACAACAAGTCTGAGATAATAGGTATTGGGAACAGACTGACATTTGAATGAGTTTATGATCATATTCATGAGGACGCGATGAAATTCCTCGTTGTTCTGCATCTGAGATTAAATGATAGACATGGCAGTGATGGATACATCAACAAATGCAAAACAGCAGATTGGTGAAAAGATTGCATTGTAACCCGAAGCTGTGCCAAAATTATACATTCGACAGATATACTGCATCAAGGGCCTGTCCCACTTGGCGATTTTTTCGGCGACTGCCGGTGTCATATCAGTGTCGCCAAAAGATTTTGAACATTTCAAAATCCAGTGGCGACAAAAAAATGTTGCGACACTTGAAAAAACACCGCTCGTCACCGAAGGGCCTGTTTCCACGGTGTGTCTCGAAACTAAACTAATCTAAAGAAGGGTCTGAAACATAGAGACATAGGTGCAGGAGTAGGCCATTCAGCCCTTCGAGCCTGCACCGCCATTCAATATGATCATGGCTGATCATCCAACTCAGTATCCTGTACCTGCCTTCTCTCCATACCCCCTGATCCCTTTATCCACAAGGGCCACATCTAACTCCCTCTTAAATATAGCCAATGAACTGGCCTCAACTACATTCTGTGGCAGAGAATTCCACAGATTCACCACTCTCTGTGAAAAATGTTTTCCTCATCTCGGTCCTAAAAGACTTCCCTCTTACCCTTAAACTGTGACCCCTTGTTCTGGACTTCCCCAACATCGGGAACAATCTTCCTGCATCTAGCCTGTCCAACCCCTTAAGAATTTTGTAAGTTTCTATAAGATCCCCCCTCAAGCTTCTAAGTTTTAGCGCGTACAAGCCGAGTCTATCCAGTCTTTTTTCATATGAAAGTCCTGACATCCCAGGAATCAGTCCGGTGAACCTTCTCTGTACTCCCTCTACGGCAAGAATGTCCTTCCTCGGATTAGGAGACCAAAACTGTACGCAATACTCCAGGTGTGGTCTCACCAAGACCCTGTACAACTGCAGTAGAACCTCCCTGCTCCTATACTCAAATCCTTTTGCTATGAATGCTAACATACCATTCGCTTTCTTCACTGCCTGCTGCACCTGCATGCCTACTTTCAATGACTGGTGTACCATGACACCCAGGTCTCGTTGCATCTCCCCTTTTCCTAATCGGCCACCATTCAGGTAATAGTCTACTTTCCTGTTTTTGCCACCGAAGTGGATAACCTTACTTTTATCCACATTATACTGCATCTGCCATGCATTTGCCCACTCACCCAGCCTATCCAAGTCATCTTGCAGCCTCCTAGCATCCTCCTCACAGCTAACACTGCCCCCCAGGTTTGTGTCATCCGCAAACTTGGAGATGTTGCATTCAATTCCCTCGTCCAAATCATTAATATATATTGTAAATAGCTGGGGTCCCAGCACTAAGCCTTGCGGTACCCCACTAGTCACTGCCTGCCATTCTGAAAAGGACCCGTTTACTCCTACTCTTTGCTTCCTGTCTGCCAGCCAGTTCTCTATCCACATCAATACTGAACCCCCAATACCGTGTGCTTTAAGTTTGTATACTAATCTCTTATGTGGGACCTTGTCGAAAACCTTCTGAAAGTCCAGATATATGAAGAAGGGTCTCGAGCCGAAACGTCACCTATGCCTTCTCTCCAGGGATGCTGCCTGTCCAGCTGAGTTACTCCAGCATTTTGTGTCTATCTTCGGTTTAAACCAGCATCTGCAGTTCCCTCCTACACCAATGTCTCTTTTGTTTCCTAGGTCTCTATATCTGTTTCACTTGGGATCAACATGTCACTTGTTTAACATGTGATGACGGATACATACCACGTGACAACAACACGTGTGTCGGTGAGTTTCAAGATTTGTTTTAAGATATGGTTTCCAAAAACGTCACATTATTCTGAGTTCAATCTTCATGTTCTAGAGTTGATGCCTTAGTCACCTTGAAACATTATTTTTTATTGTTGACCTAAGGTCTGGGCTTGACTTTTAATTCAAATCACATAAAAGCAAGCCGGGCCTATCTAACTTCAGATGCACAACAGCCTGGATTACTCTCCCTCTCCCTCTCCCCCTCCCCCTCCCCCTCTCCCTCTCTCTCTACCCCTCTCTCCCTCTCTCCCTCTATCCCTCTCTCCCTCTCTCCCCCTCCCTCTCCCTCTTCCTCGTCCCATCTCTCTTTTACGGCTCGATTGTAATCATGTATTGTCTTTCCGCTGACTGGTTAGCACGCAACAAAAGCTTTTCACTGTACCTCGGTACACGTGACAACAACCTAAACTAAACTAAACTAAACTGAACTGAACTGAACTAGACTAAATTAAACTAAACTAAATCAAACAAGTGCTGGTTACTGAGAGAGTGACTGCATTAGATTTCTTCAGTCAGAGGGTGGTGAATCTGTGGAATTCATTGCCACAGACGGCTGTGGAGGCCAAGTCAATGGATATTTTTAAGGTGGACATAGATAGATTCTTGTTTAAGAAGGAACTGCAGATGCTGGAAAATCGATATACGTAAAGGAAGAAGGGATTCGGCCCGAAACGTTGCCTATTTCCTTCGCTCCATAGATGCTGCTGCACCCGCTGAGTTTCTCCAGTATTTTTGTCTACCTTAGATAGATTGTTGATTAGTGCGGGTGTCAGATTTATGGGGAGAAGGCAGGAGAATGGGGTTAGGAGGGAGAGATAGATCAGCCACGATTGAATGGCGGAGTAGACTTGATGGGCCGAATGGCCTAATTCTGCTCCGAGAACGTATGAACATTAGCTAAAATCAACAAAAGTAAAGATATTGCGTGGTGAATTGCACGAGAGGACGTCAGCTCACAACGTTTTCTCTCTGTCTCAGATAAAGATAAATGCCACGAAGGTCCGTGTGGCCCTAATGCAACCTGCAGAAACACAATCGGAGGTTTCATCTGCAGTTGTTTCAGGGGATTTGTCCCGACATACAACCAGCCAGTGAATAATAGGACAACGTCCTTCTGTGTTGGTGAGTGGGAATGAAATGTCACTGTCTCTTGCTCAGGGCTGCGTCCAGCCTCATTTAATTGTTTTGTACAGTTAATAGATAAAGGACAATAGACAATAGGTGCAGGAGTAGGCCATTCGGCCCTTCGAGCTAGTACCACCATTCAATGATCATGTCTTAGTACCCCGTTCCTGCCTTCTCCCCATACCCCTTGACTCCGCTATCTTTAGGAGTTCTATCTAACTCTCTCCTGAAAACATCCAGAGAAATGGCCTCCACTGCCTTCTGAGGCAGAGAATTCCACAGATTGACAACTCTCTGGGTGAAAAAGTTTTTCCTCATCTCCGTTCTAAATGGCTTACCCCTTATTCCTAACCTGTGGCCCCTGGTGCTGGACTCCCCCAACATTGGGAACATGTTTCCTGCCCCTGATGGAGGAGACTTGATGGGCCGAATGGCCTAATTCTGCTCCGAGAACATACGCTAAAATCAACTAAAGATGTTGCGTGAAGTGAATTGTATGAGAGAACGTCAGCCTGTGCCCTGCTCACAATGTTTTCTCTCTGTCTCAGATAAAGATGAATGCCGTGACGGTCCGTGTGGCCCTCATGAAGCTTGCATAAACACATTCGGAAGTTTCCAGTGCAGTTGTTTGAAGGGATATCACCAGATATCAAACCAGCTGGAAAATAGGACGGTGTCCTTCTGCGTAGGTGAGTGGGAATGAAAGGTCACTGTCTCTTGCTCAGGGCTGCATCCAGTCTCACGTCAAGTCAAGTCAAGTGAGTTTATTGTCATGTATCCCAGATAGGACAATGAAATTCTTGCTTGCTGCAGCACAACAGAATATTGTCAGCATAAATACAGAACAGTTCAGTTCAATATACACATAAATAAGTGTGTATAATTTGAGTATAAGAGCAGGGAGATTCTACTGCAGTTGTACAGGGTCTTGGTGAGACCACACCTGGAGTATTGCGTACAGTTTTGGTCTCCTAATCTGAGGAAAGACATTCTTGCCATAGAGGGAGTACAGAGAAGGTTCACCAGACTGATTCCTGGGATGGCAGGACTTTCACATGAAGAAAGACTGGATAGACTCGGCTTGTACACGCTAGAATTTAGAAGATTGAGGGGGGATCTTATAGAAACGTACAATATTCTTAAGGGATTGGACAAGCTAGATGCAGGAAGATTATTCCCGATGTTGGGGAAGTCCAGAACAAGGGGTCACAGTTTAAGGATAAAAGGGAAGTCTTTTAGGACCGAGATGAGAAAATCATTTTTTTCACAGAGAGTGGTGAATCTGTGGAATTCTCTGCCACAGATGGTAGTTGAGGCCAGTTCATTGGCTATATTTAAGAGGGAGTTAGATGTGGCCCTTGTGGCTAAAGTGATCAGGGGGTATGGAGAGAAGGCAAGTATGGGATACTGAGTTGGATGATCAGCCATGATCATATTGAATGGCAGTGCAGGCTCGAAGGGCCGAATGGCCTATTCCTGCACCTATTTTCTATGTCTATGTTTCTATAAGCAGATAAATTTGCAATAGGCTGTTATAGTTCAGAGTTTGTTTGATGGCTAGTTTAATAGCTTGATTGCTGTGGGGAAGTAGCTATTCCTGAACCTGGATGTACCAGACTTCAGGCTCCTGTACCTTCTACCTGATGGTAGCGGAGAGATGAGTGTGTGGCCAGGATGGTGTGGATCCTTGATGATACTGCCAGCCATTTTGAGGCAGCGACTGCGATAGATCCCCTCGATGGTGGGGAGGTCAGAGCCGATGATGTATTGGGCAGTGGTTCCAACTTTTTGTAGCCTTTTCCTCTCCAGGGCGCTCAAGTTGCCGAACCAAGCCACGATGCAACCGGTCAGCATGCTCTCTACTGTGCACCTGTAGAAGTTAGAGAGAGTCCTCCTTGACAAACCGACTCTCCGTAATCTTCTCAGGAAGTAGAGGCGCTGATGAGCTTTCTTAATAAATGCATCAGTGTTCTGGCACCAGCAGAGATCTTCGGATCTTGTTTTATATAGCTGTTTAGTTTAGTTAAGTTTGGTTATGGTGGGTTAAGTTTGGTTTAGTTTAGTTTAATAGTTTAGTTTTGTGGTTTAGTTAAGTTTGGTTTAGTTTAGTTTAGTTCTTTACGAGTTTGCACGTTCTCCTCGTGACCGCGTGGGTTTTCTCCGGGTGCTCTGGTTTCCTCCCACACTCCAAAGACGTGCAGGTTTGCAGGCTAATTGGCTTCGGTAAAAATTGTAAATTGTCCCTGGTGTGTGTAGGATAGTGTGCGGGATCGCTGGTCGACGAGGACTCGGTGGGCCGAAGGGCCTGTTCCCACCCTGTGGCTCTAACTAAACTGTGTTTGGATGCGCAAAGGGCCAGGATTGAACCTGTGGGGACTGAAGCGCTCACTCTTTAGTCAGAGGGTGGTGAATCTGTGGAATTCATTGCCACAGAAGGCTGTGGAGGCCAAGTCAATGGATATTTTTAAGGCAGAGATAGATGGATTCTGGATTAGAACGAGTGTCTGGGGAGAAGGCAAGATAATGAGATTAGGAGGGAGGGATAGATCAGCCATAATTGAATGGCGGAGTAGACTTGATGGGCCGAATGGCCTAATTCTGCTCCTATCACTTATGACCTTATGACTCTTGTTCTATAGATATAAACGAGTGTGACTCTAGCCCATGTGGGCCCATGGCCGCCTGTCACAACACTTTGGGCAGTTTCTACTGCTCCTGCAGTAAAGGATTTGACGGTGATTGTAAATTAGCCAACTCCTCTAAGTTGTGCTGCAGAGGTAAGCACAGTAATACCCTTGGCTACTGGGTCTTCCTCTTTCATAGAAACATAGAAACATAGAAACATAGAAATTAGGTGCAGGAGTAGGCCATTCGGCCCTTCGAGCCTGCACCGCCATTCAATATGATCATGGCTGATCATCCAACTCAGTATCCCGTACCTGCCTTCTCTCCATACCCTCTGATCCCCTTAGCCACAAGGGCCACATCTAACTCCCTCTTAAATATAGCCAATGAACTGGCCTCGACTACCCTATGTGGCAGGGAGTTCCAGAGATTCACCACTCTCTGTGTGAAAAAAGTTCTTCTCATCTCGGTTTTAAAGGATTTCCCCCTTATCCTTAAGCTGTGACCCCTTGTCCTGGACTTCCCCAACATCGGGAGCAATCTTCCTGCATCTAGCCTGTCCAACCCCTTAAGCTGCTTTCAGCTGCTGCCTGGATCCCAGTCTCTTATCTCTTTTCCTGTTGCATCAGTGCTGTCTTGAAAACTACCAACTCCATTTGCTCAAAGCCATTCAACACTTCATCCACTTGGGCGGTGTGGTTTATTAATTTACCATCAACATTTTTTGTCAATAATTTAAAATAATATTTACAATACAATAAAACAAAACAGAACCCACCAACACAATACAAGACAAACAAATATCCGAAATAAACTACTATGCAACTGTGTTAGAATCCTTATTAAAGACACATTCCACCCCCCGCGGTCCCGGAAATCCCCCGTGGTGCCCGTGGACAGCGCATAGTCCCCTTCTAACACCACCCGGGCGCGGACGTAACCCCGGAAAAGGGGCAGGTAGCCGGCTCGGGCAGAGCCCTCTTCCGCCTCACCTGGCTTTAAGGTGATAGAGGCAAGGTTTAAAGGAGATGTGCGGGGCAAGTTTTTTTTACACAGAGGGTGGCGGGTGTCTGGAACGTGCTGCCAGGGGTGGTGGAGGCAGATCCAATAGTGGCGTTTAAGAGGCTTCTGTACAGGGGCATGGATATGCAAGGAATGGAAGGATATGGAGTATGTGCAGGCGGATAAGAGGTGGGCTTGGCATCATGTTTGGCACAGACATTGTGGGCCGAAGGGCCTGTTCTTGTGCTGTACTGTTCTAACTTCTATCAAACATGAAGGAATTGTATTTACATTGTAAGGGCGGCTCGGTGGTGCAGCGGTAGAGTTGCTGCCTCGCAGCGCCAGAGATCCGGGTTCAATCCCGACTACGGGTGCTGTCTGTACGGAGTTTGTACGTTCCCCTGCATGGGTTTTCTCCGAGATCTTCCATTTCCTCCAACAAGCCAATGACGTACAGGTTTGTAGGTTAAGTGGCTTGATGTATAAATGTAAATTGCCCCTAGTGTGTGTAGGATGGTGTCAGTTTGCGAGGATCGCTGGTCGATGCGGACTCGATGGGCCGAAGGGCTGGTTTCCATGCTGTGTCTCTAAACTAAACTAAACTAAAATCAATTAAACTTAAGTGGACAAAAGTGCTGAGAAACTCAGCGGGTGCAGCAGCATCTATGGAGTGAAGGAAATAGGCAATGTTTCGGGCCGAAACCCTTCTTCAGATTGATGGGGGGGGGGGGGGGGGGGGGGGTTAAGAAAGGAAAAAGGAAGAGGAGGAGCCCGAGGGTTGAGGGAGAGATAGGAAGCGGAGGAGACAGCAAGGGCTAACAAAATTGGGAGAATTCAATGTTCATGCCCGCAGGATGCAGACTCCCCAAGCGGAATATGAGGTGTTGTTCCTCCAATTTCCGGTGTTGCTCGCTCTGGCCATGGAGGAGACCCAGGACAGAGAGGTCGGATATGGAGTGGGAGGGGGAGTTGAAGTGCTGAACCACCGGGAGGTCAGGTTGGTTATTGCGAAACGAGCGGAGGTGTTCGGCGAAACGATCGCCCAACCTCCGCTTGGTCTCACCGATGTAGATCAGCTGACACCTAGAGCAGCAGATGCAGTAGATGAGGTTGGAGGAGGTGCAGGTGAACCTCTGTCGCACCTGGAATGACTGCTTGGGTCCTTGGATGGAGTCGAGGGGGAGGTAAAGCTCAATTAAACTAAACTGAAATAAACTAAACTGAAATAAAATAAAATAAATTTAAATAAAATAAAATAAATTTAAATAAAATAAAATAAATTTAAATAAAATAAAATAAAATAGTATAAAATAAATTCAACTGTGAAGTTGCTTTTAAACCTGAATGCTGTCTTGGTCTGATTAGTTATTTAACATACTCATGCGTAAGAGGGAACTACAGATGCTGGTTGACACTGGAGGTTAACATCACGTTATTCATCTCGTCTGCTTATTTATTATTCATCATGTGTTGCAGATAAGGACGAGTGTCAGTCTGATCCGTGTGGGGATAACGCAGTCTGTCACAACACTGCTGGGAGCTTCTACTGCAAGTGCGGTAAAGGGTTTTACACTGCGGAACACAGTTTCACCGACCCCCAGGAGTCTCAATGTAAAGGTGAGTCTAACCGCTGTCAACATCTGCCCGCTCACTCGTAACATGTTCAGTTTATTGTCACCTGTACTGAGGTACAGATAAAAGCTTTTGTGTCGCGCTCTATCCAATCAGTGAAAAGGCTATACGTGGTTTTACATTTGGTGGCACGGTGGCACAGTGATGGAGCTGCTGCCTTACAGCGCCAGAGACCCGGGTTCCATCCTGACTACGGGTGCTGTCTGTACGGAGTTTGCACGTTCTCCCCGTGACCGTGTGGGCTTTCTCCGAGACCTTCGGTTTCCTCCCACACTCCAAAGACGTGCAGGTTTTGGTGGTTAATTGGTTTGGTGAAATTGCATGAATGTAAAATTTCCCCTAGCGTGTGTAGGATAGTGTTAATGTGTAGGGATCGCTGGTCGGCACGGACTAGGTGGGCCGAAGGGCCTGTTTCTGCACTGCATCTCCAAAACTAAACTAAACTAAGCCAGCCACAGTGTACAAATACAGGATATAGGGAATAATAGGAATGAAATGCTGGAGTAACTCAACGGGACAGGCAGCAGCATCTCTGGATAGAAGGGATAGGCGACGTTTTGGGTCGAGATCCTTCTTTCAGTCTGAAGACGGGTTGAGACCCGAAATGTCGCCCATTCCTTCTCTCCAGAGATGATGCTGCCTGTCCCGCTGAGTTACTCCAGCATTTTGTGTCTACCCTCATGCTCCATATTCAGATGTCTATCTAGCCATGTGTCGATTAAACACTATCACCACTCCTGGCAGCGAGATCCAAGCCTTTTTTGATGTGATAACCTCAGCCATCAGGGCAGTGCTACACAATGGAGCTGTCGATGGGAAGAGCTTAGGGAAGGTTAATCCCTGCCTGTGTTTGCTCCGACAGACTATGATGAGTGCTACACCAGCCCAACCATCTGCGGCAGCAACGCCTCCTGCTACAACACAGAGGGGAGCTTCCACTGCCTCTGTGACAATGGGTTCGCCCAACAGTCCGGCAAGAGGAACTTCACTGGCTACGGGGGCCGGTGCAAGGGTGAGCGCCTCATTCAAGAGTCCAGAGTGTTTTATTGTTATGTGTCCCAGACAGAACATTGACATTCTGACTTGCAGCAGCACAACACAATATGGGGACATAGTACATTGTAAACAGTATAATAAACGAGAAACTCATGCACATGTATGTTCACACTCACACGCACACACTCACGCACATGTGTACACACACACATGTATATGTATGTACAAACACACCCACACGCGCGCACACACACATGTATACACAAACACCTCTCTCTCTCTCTCTCTCTCTCTCTCTCTCTCTCTCTCTCTCTCTCTCTCTCTCTCTCTCTCTCTTTTTTCCCCCTCTTTTTCCTCTTTCTTTCTTTCCTCTTTCTTTCTTTCCTCTTTCTCTCTCCCTCTCTTTCTTTCTTTCCTTTTTCTCTCTCCCTCTCTTTCTTTCCGTCTCTCCCCTCTCCCCCTCTCTCTCCCCCCTTCCTCCCTCCTTCCCACCCGCCCTCCCTCGCTCTCCTTCTATCTTCCCCCCAAGGGTGAGCTTTGTACCATGTAGTGCAGTGTTTCAGGCTGCAGTGGGGGTAGTGAAGCAGCTTGTGCTTGCCTCCAGACGTGATTCAAAGCCGCAGCCATCTGCATTAACCACCGAGACACAGCTGACACGCACTGTTTCAAAATCATTGCACAAAACGCCTGCCACAAACCTCACAACAAGCTGCAGAAATGATACGGAAACCATGCAAACATGCAAACGAGAACAAATGCGACTCACAGTCCTGGTGTCAGCTGAACTTCTCTTTATAAACAAAAAGACACAAAGTGTTGGAGTACAAGACATCGGTGAGGCCTCATTTATTGTGTAGCAAGGAACTGCAGATGCTGGTTTACACCGAAGATAGACACAAAATGCTGGGGTAACTCAGCTGGTTCAGGCAGCGTCTCTGGAGAGAAGGAATGGGTGACATTTCTGGTTGAGACCCTTCTCCAGACTGAGAGACTGAGAGCATTTTGTGTCTATCTTCGGTGTAAACCAGCATCTGCAGTTCCTTCCGACAAATACATATTAGGTTTAGGTTTAGTGTTGTCGCCCGTGGCTTTCAGTCTGAAGAAGGGTCTCGACCCGAAACGTCACCCATTCCTTCTCTCCAGAGATGCTGCCTGTCCCACATTCATTGCGTTCAGTTTAGTTATTCTGTATTAGATTAGATGTTAGATTCCTTTATTGTCATTCAGACTTTTCGGTCTGAACGAAATTATGTTGCCTGCAGTCATACACAGAACCAATAATAACAAAACATACAATAAACGCAAATTAAACATCCACCACAGTGAGTTCACCAAGCACATCCTCACTGTGATGGAGGCAAAGTCTTATTCTCTATTTAGAATAATTGTTGTAGTAAAGATGTTGTCAAGCTGGGAAGGTGTAGCAAATATTTACGGGGATGTTGCCAGGACTTGAGGGTGTGAGCTACAGGGAGAGGTTGAGCAGGCTGGGACTCTATTCCTTGGAGCGCAGGAGGATGAAGGTGTACAAGATCACGAGGTGCTGGTGGAATCAAGGGATATGGGGAGAAGGCAGGCACGGGTTATTGATTTGGGTCAATCAGCCATGATCACAATGAATGGCCAAATGGCCTCCTCCTGCACCTATTTTCTATGTTTCTATGTTTCTATATTTCTATGAGGAGAAGAGATAGGGTGAGGACAACCACAGTGTATCGACACAGGACAAAGGGAACAAGATAGTGTCCAGTAAAGTCCAATTAGATAGTTCAGTAAGGTAGATAGTAGCTCAGGACCGCTCGCTCTGTAGTTGTTGATAGGGACTGGGAGCAATTTTACAGAAGCCAATTAACCTACAAAACCGCACGTCTTTGGGAGTGTGGGAGGAAACCGGAGCACCCGGAGGAAACCCACGCGGTCACAGGGAGAATGTACAAACTCCACACACACACAGCAGCCGAGGTTCGGATCGAACCCGGGTCTCTGGCGCTGGTGAGGCAGCGGCTCTACCCGCTGCGCCACTGAGTGCCGTGGGGCACCAGAGTGGCAACAGAACCAGGCAGACTGGTCCCAAACTCTGGGTCGAGATGCCCGAGAAGCGGTATGAACATCGACTAGTCTAACATCAAGTAACCCTTGCTTTCCCTCTCTCCCCATCCCCTCCCCCTTCCCAGTTCTCCGACCAGTCTTAATGTCTCCGACTACATTTTATCTCTGTTTGCTTTGTTGTTAGCTTCTCCCAATTAACAATGATCTATTCTACATTTTCCTTGATCTACATCCCCTTGGTCCTGTTTTCACACCTGACACTTCCTTATCTATGTACCACCCATTCCCCTGACATCAGTCTGAAGAAGGGTCTCGACCTGAACCATCACTCGTTCCTTCTCTCCAGAGATACCGCCTGTCCTACTGAGCTACTCCAGCTTTTTGTTTCCAACTTCTCCTGAATCCTTTATCCATGTTTATCCCGTCTTGAATATCCACACTGTCTATCTTCAAGATGCATTTGTTTCAACTCCATAGCCCCCTCCCATCATTGACTAGGGGAGAGAAATTGGTCAAAAATTAAGACAAGACAATTAGGGCAACACGGTGGAGCAGCGGTAGAGTTGCTGCCTCACAGCGCCAGAGACCCCAGTTCGAACCTGACCTTGGGAGCTGTCTGTACGGAGTTTGCATGTTCTCCCCGTGACCGTGTGGGTTTTCTCCGCAAACTCCAAATTCCTCCCACACTCCAGGTTTGTAGGTTAACTGAAGGTAGACAAAAATGCTGGAGAAACTCAGCGGGTGCAGCAGCATCTATGGAGCGAAGGAAATAGGCAACGTTTCGGGCCGAAACCCTTCTTCAGACTGGTGGGGGGGTGGCGGGGAGAAGAAAGGAAAAAGGAGGAGGAGGAGCCCGAAGGCTGGGGGATGGGAGGAGACAGCAGGGGGACTGAGGAAGGGGAGGAGACAGCAAGGGCTAACAAAATTGGGAGAATTCGATGTTCATGCCCCCAGGATGCAGACTCCCCAAGCAGAATACGAGGTGCTGTTCCTCCAATTTCCGGTGTTGCTCACTCTGGCCATGGAGGAGACCCAGGACAGAGAGGTCGGATGGGGAATGGGAGGGGCAGTTGAAGTGCTGTCGGTTAACTGGCCTGGTGTAAATGTAAATTGTCCCTCGTGTGTGTGGGATAGTGCTAATGTGCGGGGCTCGCTGGTCAGTGCGGACTTGGCGGGCCGAAGGGCCTGTTTCCGCGCTGTATGAAACAGATTTGAAACAGATTTCTTTGTTCATTGAATCATTTATTGAGAGCCCGCTACGTTCAATATGCGGGGAACAATGTATGTTGGTATCGAAGACAGGCACAAAAAGCTGGAGTAACTCAGCGGAACAGGCAGCATCTCTGTAAAGAAGGAATGGGTAACGTTTCGGGTCGAGACCCTTCTTCACAATATTGAATATTGAAAATATGGGTTTCAACTCTCTCTTTCAGATGTTAACGAGTGTCTATTGAACCCATGTGGCGCCAATGCCAGCTGTAATAACACGGTGGGCAGTTATACCTGTGTCTGCAATCTCGGATATATTTCATCATCAGGGGGGAGCAGACGGAATCCTGGTGATGTCTGTGTCAGTAAGTACTTCATGAATCACAGTTACCCCCCCATCCCCACCCACTACCTCCACTTCTGTCTTACACAAGGGTGCAGAGAAGATTAAGTTTAGTTTTGTGTTAGAAGGAACTGCAGATGCTGGTTTAAACCGAAGCTAAACACAAAATGCTGGAGTAACTCAGCGGGACAGGCAACATCTCTGGAGAGAAGGAATGGGTGCCGTTTAGGGTTGAGACTTTTCTTTCATTTTGTTTAGTTTGTAGCTAAAGGGCAGTTTAGATAAGTTTAGTTTAGTTTAGAGATACTGGGCAGAAACAGGCCCTTCGGCCCACCGATTCCGTGCCGACCAGCGATCCCCACACATTAACACAATTCTACACACACTAGGGACAATTTTGATTTTGCCGAAGTCAATTAAACTACAAACCTGCACGTCTTTGGAGTGTGGGAGGAAACCGGAGCACCATAGAAACATAGAAAATAGGTGCAGCAGTAGGACATTCGGCCCTTCGAGCCTGCACCGCCATTCAATATGATCATGGCTGATCATCCAACTCAGTATCCCGTACCTGCCTTCTCTCCATACCCTCTGATCCCCTTAGCCACAAGGGCCACATCTAACTCCCTCTTAAATATAGCCAATGAACTGGCCTCGACTACCCTCTGTGGCAGAGAGTTCCAGAGATTCACCACTCTCTGTGTGAAAAAAGTGCTTCTCATCTCGGTTTTAAAGGATTTCCCCCTTATCCTTAAGCTGTGACCCCTTATCCTGGACTTCCCCAACATCGGGAGCAATCTTCCTGCATCTAGCCTGTCCAACCCCTTAAGAATATTATAAGTTTCTATAAGATCCCCTCTCAATCTCTTAAATTCTAGAGAGTATAAACCAAGTCTATCCAGTCTTTCTTCATAAGACAGTCCTGACATCCCAGGAATCAGTCTGGTGAACCTTCTCTGCACTCCCTCTATGGCAATAATGTCCTTCCTCAGATTTGGAGACCAAAACTGTACACAATACTCCAGGTGTGGTCTCACCAAGACCCTGTACAACTGCAGTAGAACCTCCCTGCTCCTATACTCAAATCCTTTTGCTATGAATCCCCTGATCCCTTTAGCCACAAGGGCCACATCTAACTCCCTCTTAAATATAGCCAATGAACTGGCCTCAACTACCTTCTGTGGCAGAGAATTCCACAGATTCACCACTCTCTGTGTGAAAAATGTTTTTCTCATCTCGGTCCTAAAAGATTTCCCCCTTATCCTTAAACTGTGCCCCCCTTGTTCTGGACGTGACCCCTTGTTCTGGACATACAGTATGTAGTCCAATAACATACTGTACAGACCCGGGTCTCTAGCGTTGTGAGGCAGCAGCTCTACCCGCTGCAAGACTGTGCCTCTCAACGCGTTCTCAAACGTTGTGATCCAGTCTTATCGGGAGGTATTAGGACAGGTGACTGGCAGAGCGCTGGGTTTTAAAAGGAGGATAATTCTGTTACGTTATGCAGCATTCACTGGGAACAGAAGTACAGCGGTCCCCGTGGGTCCGGATCTTGGCTGCTTGCTACATGGCACTCTCTGTATTGGATTCCATTGCATTCACTGAATGAAACTTCGTCAGCAGACGACAGAGGCTGGCTGGCTGCCTTGCCCTTTATCACTTCCTCATTCAGTGTTAGGGGCGGCACGGTGGCAAAGCGGTAGAGTTGCTGTCCCACTTCAGCGATGTTTTTATGCCCCTGTCCCACTTAGGAAACCTGAACGGAAACCTCTGGAGACTTTGCGCCCCACCCAAGGTTTCCGTGCGGTTCCCGGAGGTTGCAGGTGGTTGCCGGAGGTTGCAGGTAGTGGAAGCAGGTAGGGAGACTGACAAAAACCTCCGGGAACCGCACGGAAACCTTGGGTGGGGTGCAAAGTCTCCAGAGGTTTCCGTTCAGGTTTCCTCAGTGGGACAGGGGCATAAGGCAACTACAGGCGATAGTTTTGTCGCCTCATGTGGTTGTTAGTGTGCGGGGATCGCTGGTCAGTGTGGACTTGGTGGGCCGAAGGGCCTGTTTCCATGCTATATCTCTAAACTAAACGACACTAATAATTCCTGCCCTATTGTTTGCCCAAAGTAGAACCTATTGGACAGATACAGGGATAAATAAATGCTATGTGGACATGGTCGAAATGTGGGCAGATGGGACGAGTGTAGATGGGGCATTTTGCTCAGCATTGGCAAGTTGGGCTGAAGAGTCTGCTGTATAACTGACTATAACTCTATTAAGATGTCATGGTTCAGTTTAGTCTATTGTCACATGTACCGAGGTACAGTGTAAAGCTTTTTGTTGCCTTCTGAGCAGTCAGTGGAAAGACAGCCCTTGATTACAATCGAGCCATTTACAGTGTACAGATACAGGATAAGGGGAATAACGTTTACAGCAAGATAACGTCCAGTAAAGTCCGATCAAAGATAATCCAATCAACTCCAACGAGGTGGATGATGTTGGGCGAGACCAGAACCAGGGGCCACAGTCTTAGTATAAAGGGGAGGCCATTTAAGACTGAGGTGAGAAAAAACGTTTTCACCCAGAGAGTTGTGAATTTGTGGAATTCCCTGCCGCAGAGGGCAGTGGAGGCCAAGTCACTGGATGGATTTAAGAGAGAGTTAGATAGAGCTCGATGGGCTAGTGGAATCGAGATATATGGGGAGAAGGCAGGCACGGGTCATTGATTGGGGACGATCAGCCATGATCACAATGAATGGCGGTGCTGGCTCAAAGGGCAGAATGGCCTCCTCCTGCATCTATTTTCTATGTTTCTATGTTTATATGAGAGTTCAGAACTGTTCACTGGTTGTGGTAGGATGGTTCAGTTGCCTGATAACAGCTGGGAAGAAACTGTCCCTGAATCTGGAGGTGTGCGTTTTCACACTTCTGTACCTCTGGCCTGATGGGAGAGGGGAAAGGAACCATAGAAATAGAAACATAGAAAAATAGGTGCAGGAGTAGGCCATTCGGCCCTTCGAGCCTTTCGAAAAGGATTATTATATTACCAATTGTTATCCGCATCTCTCCATTCCCAGTTCTTATGACATTATCATGACTGGGTGTGTAGTTTTGTTACGAATTTGCTGACAGCTTTTCGATTTATTATTGGATTGGTGGGGAGTTTACTGATGGAAGATACGACCATTCTGTGTGTATTCATCTCTTTGTTTCTCCCCAGAATTTGACTGTCCAAGCCCTGTTTCTACCAAGTGCCCAGCAGTGCCCAAGGAGGTGGGACCAGTACAGGTAAGAGGTCGCTCCTTAACACCTTTCTTTATTTAGACTTATTTGCCGGTGTGGATGTTATCTATTGATCGCCGACTCATTCTACCTGTGTGGTCATGGTGGCGCAGCGGCTGAGTTGTTGCCTTGCAGCGAATGCAGCGCCGGAGACACGGGTTCGATCCTGACTACGGGTGCTGTCTGTACGGGATCGAACCCGTGTCCTGCGTGGGTTTTCTCCGAGATCTTCAGTTTCCTCCCACATTCCAAAGACGTGCAGGTTTGTAGGTGAATTGGCTTGGTGTAAATGTAAAAATGGGCCCTAGTGTGTTTAGGACAGTGTTAATGTGCGGGGATCGCTGGTCAGCGTGGACTCGTTGGCCTGTTTCCATGCTGTATCTCTAAACTAAACTAAATTACCTGAGAGGGTGAGAGTTTGGTTTAGTTTAGTTTAGTTTAATTTAATTTAATTTAGCTTGGCTTGGTTTGGTTCAGAGATACAGCATGGAATCAGGCCCATAGCATCTGATCTGTATGGATAGCATGCAAATAGATTTTCACTGTACCTCTATAAGTGGCAATGATAAACTGAAACCTGAGTAGACTTAACCATATAACCATATAACAATTACAGCACGGAAACAGGCCATCTTGGCCCTTCTAGTCCGTGCTGAACACTGATTTTCCCCTAGTCCCATCTACCTGCACTCAGACCACAACCCTCCATTCCTTTCCCATCCATGTACCTATCCAATTTATTTTTAAATGATAAAATCGAACCTGCTTCCACCACTTCCACTGGAAGCTCATACCACACAGCTACCACTCTCTGAGTAAAGAAGTTCCCCCTCATGTTACCCCTAAACTTCTGTCCCTTAATTCTCAAGTCATGGCCTCTTGTTTGAATCTTCCCTACTCTCAGTGGGAAAAACTTATCCACGTCAACTCTGTCTATCCCTCTCATCATTTTAAAGACCTCTATCAGGTCCCCCCTTAACCTTCTGCGCTCCAAAGAATAAGGACCTAACTTATTCAACCTTTCTCTGTAACTTAGTTGCTGAAACCCAGGCAACATTCTAGTAAATCTCCTCTGTACTCTCTCTATTTTCATTGACATCCTTCCTATAATTGGGCGACTTAAGACTTTAGAGATACAGCGTGCAGACCTCTGAACGAAAAGGCTATGCTGATCACAATTAAGACGTCCACAGTGTACAGATACAGGATTAAGGGTATAAAATTTAATGCAAGACAAGCTCAAAATTCTGGAGTAACTCAGCGGGTCAGGCAGCATCTGCGGAGAAAAGGAATAGGTGATGTTATGGATCAAGACTCTTCTTCAGACTGAGAGTCAGGGGAGAAGGACGGAAGAGAAAGGGAAGAAAAAACTAACCCGAAACATCACCTATTCCTTTTCCCTACAGACCCGCAGAGTTACTCCAGCACTCTGTGTCTATCAGTGGTGTAAACCAGCATCTGCAGTTCCTTCCTACACATTGTGAAATATAAAGATAGTTCGCAGGTCTCCCAATGAGGTGGATGGTAGGTCAGGACCGCACTCTAGCTGGTGAGAGGAGCGTTCAGTTTTGTTCCCCATCAAAGTATGTTAAAGGAATTTTAACAGGTGCATCTGTTTAGTGGAAAGGTGGGTTCCAAAATTAAAGTGCGTGAGGTTTGGAATCTGCCCGAAGGGTTGGCATGAGAGTTGGTGTGTGTCATTTATCATTCAGCTGCTCTGGAAGTAAGTCCAGATGTTCATCTAACTGTATGTTTTCCAACATACAACAGTACAGCACCGGAAGAGGCCCTTCGGCCCACAGTGTCTGTTACTAGCAGGATGCAGAAGGCAATTAACCTACCAACCTGTGCGTCTTTGGAGCGTGGGAGGAAACCGGAGCGCCCGGAGAAAACCCACGCAGGTCACGGGGAGAACGTACAGACAGCGGCCGTGGTCAGGATGGAACCCGGTTCTCTAGCGCTGTGAGGCAGCAACTCTACCACTGTGTCTCCGTGCTGCCCTAGTGTGCGGTGTATAATGGATGTAAAGTGGGATAACATAGAACCAGTGTAAACGGGAGATCGATGGTCAGCGTCTCTGGAGAGAAGGAATGGGTGACGTTTCAGGTCGAGACCCTTCTTCAGACTGAGAGTCAGGGATGAGGGAAACGAGAGATATAGACAGTACAAAAGAGATTTCTCTAAACGACACTAAACATAGAACTAGTGTGTACGGGTGATCGATGGTTGGCATGGACTAGATGGGCTGAAGGGCCTGTTTCCATACTGTATCTCTAAACTGAACTATACTAAACATAGAACTACTGTCGTGTGTATGGGTGATCGATGGTTGGCGCGGACTAGATGGGCTGAAGGGCCTGTTTTCATGCTGTATCTCTGAACTAAACTGAACCTTTTGGCCGCATCTTTTCCCTGTAGACGGGTGGGTCTGGCGTGGAGTCGGCGGGGGTAACAGACGACCCGTTTTGCTCCATCATGGGCTCTCTGCAGCAACACAGTGTGTGTGAAAGGTTACAGAGTGAAGAGGACTTCGACCTCGAGCAGCATTTCCAGGTGAGCAGAGTCGGGGCACGTGCTGGGGATCTGGTTCTGGGGGGGCTGAGGCGTGTAACAAGAATTGGCTGGAGCGGATAGCCAAGGTGGGGAGGAAGCTGGAGCTGTGGAGGCAACGCTCCCTCTCCATAACCGGGAAAGAATTTGGTCATCAGTTGTGAGGTGCTCTCGGGGCTGCTGTACTTGGCACAAGTGTGGCCTGTCCCTCCCTCCAACGCCACAGGGATCACCCGGGCCGTCTTCCAGTTCATCTGGGGGTCGAGGATTCACCGGGTGCGACAGGCCACAATGCACAAGTCGGTAGACAACGGGGGTAAAAGTGTGCCCAATATCCCCCTACCCTGATGGCCACCTTCGTGTGTGGCTGCATCAGGCGGAGTGTAGAGCCAAGGCACGTGGGCACCAAGTGTCACTGCCTGCTGAGGTTCTACCTGTCCCCGGTGTTGCGAAGGATGGGCCTGGCACAGATTCCACGCAATGTGCCAGTCAGCTGGACATTGCCGCCCCATCTGTCGTCTGTGGAAAGGTTCTTCCGGACCAACACCTTTGACCACAAGTCCATCGGGCAGTGGTCAGCACGGAATGTCCTGCAGGCACTGCAGGGAAAGGACTCGATGGATCCGGTGGCGTGGTTCCCAGAGCAGACTGCCCAGCTTGTCTGGCAAAATGCCTCATCGCCAGAACTCACCAACAAGTACCAAGACCTGGCTTGGCTGGCGGTGAGGGGAGCCCTCCCAGTCAGATCCTTCCTGCACCGTCGGAACCTCACTACCAGCGCACGCTGCCCCCGGGACACCTGCTATGGAGAGTAGACGGTTGCCCACCTCTTCGCAGAGTGTGGATTCGCAAAGAGAGTCTGGAGAGGTCTGCATGGGGTCCCTGTCATGGTTTATTCCGAACAGCTCCATCACAGAGGACTGTGATTTACGGACTGTTCCCAGGGACACATTCAGAGACTGACATTGAGTGCTGCTGGATGGTCATCAACTCGGTGAAAGACGCCCTTCGGTCTGCCTGAGCGTTGCTCACCACCCAGCGGAGCGGGATGTCCGTCGGGGAATGTTGCCGACTGGCCCACTGCAGACTGCAGGAGTACGTGCTGAGGGACGCACCGAAGCTCGGTGCAGCCAGCGCCAAGGCTCGGTGGGGGAGGGCCACAGTCTAGGGTCCTTCCGCTGCTGGACTTGGGGGGGCAGGGTCTGGTGGAGACACCCCTCAAAACAAGGGACGGGAGATCACCCCAGTGGGTCACATGAGTGGCAAGGGTGCGGGGATGTATGTACAGCCTCCGAGAATGTTGGCTGCAGTCTTGTAAGGATCATGTATTGGATATATTTAATTCTCCAATAAAGTATATTTTGAAATAAAATTTAAAAAAAAGACGGATTCTAATCACCTGCAACCTGTGAGGATCAACTCGGGCCCTGGATGAGCTGTCAGGGCCCAGTCAGTGGAAAGACTACACACAATTACAATCGATCTGTCTGCAGTGTATAGATACAGGATCAAGGGAATAACGTTTGGTGCTGTACTGAGAACATTCCACGGTCTAATGTTCACTGTCCAGCACAGACATTGAGGGCCGAAGGGCCTGTTCCTATGCTGTAGTGTTCTATGTTCTAACGTTGCTGTTCAACATGGGCACTGTGGGCCGAAGGGCTTGTTCCTATGCTGTAGTGTTCCACGTTCTAATATTCGCTGTTCAGCACAGACATTGTGGGCCGAAGGGCCTGTTCCTGTACTGTACTGTTCTATGCTCCAATGTTTGATGTTCGGCACGGATATGGTGGGCCGAAGGGCCTGTTCCTATGCTGTAGTGTTCCACGTTCTAATATTCACTGTTCAGCACAGACATTGTGGGCCGAAGGGCCTGTTCCTGTACTGTACTGTTCTATGCTCTAATGTTTGATGTTCGGCACGGATATGGTGGGCCGAAGGGCCTGTTCCTGTACAGCACTGTTTTATGTTGTAATGTCTGTTGTTTAGTACAGACATTGAGGGCCGAAGGGCCTGTTCCTATGCTGTTGTATTCCACGTTCTAATATTCACTGTTTAGCACAGACATTGAGGGCCGAAGGGCCTGTTCCTGTACTGTACTGTTCTATGTTCTAACGTTGCTGTTCAACATGGGCACTGTGGGCCGAAAGACCTGTTTATGTTCTAACCAGTACTGCCTGTACTGATGGAAGTGCTTGCTCCTGCAGAGTATCTCATCGTTCACCGCTCGGCTGATGGGGAACGGTTCCCTGCTGGGCAACATGGACCGGGGGAAGCAGCAGGAGGCCTTGGCGTTGTCTCTACAGACGGTGGAGAGCTCGGTGATGGCCATGGTCTTCACGCTGGCCAGCGAGGAGAAGAAGAACATGTCCTTCGGCAACATCGGTAAGGAGTGCGGGCGAACGGTCAGCACTGGCTCTGGGCATCAGGCTCATCAGGAAGGCTGGGGGTTGGAGTTGGAGTTGGAGTTGGATTCACGGGAGGTTGGTCTTGGAGGGGAGGAGGCTCCTCAAACTGCGGAGCATCCTGGACAATACAGTTCACCCCCTCCATGACACACTGGTCAACCTGAGGAGCACCTTCAGCAACAGACTGGTTCCACCAAGATGCAGCATAGAACGCCACAGGAGATCCTTCTTCCCTGTGGCTATCAAACTGTACAACTCCTCCCCCTTCTGTCGTGGGGTAGACTGACTCCCCCACCCCCACCACCCCTCCCCCCAATCTTTGCATATCCCCAATCCTTTCCACTCGTCACTTTAATTTAATGTTTCATATATCCTGTCCGAATCTGACCTTTCCGTCCTGGGCCTCCTCCATGGCCAGAGTGAGTCCCACCGCAAATTGGAGGAGCAGCACCTCATATTTCGCTTGGGTAGTTTACACCCCAGCGGTATGAACATTGACTTCTCCAATTTCAGGTAGTCCTTGCTTTCTCCCTCCTTCCACTCCCCTTCCCAGCTCTCCCACAGCCCACTGTCTCCGCCTCTTCCTTTCTTCTTCCCGCCCCCCCCCCCCCATCAGTCTGAAGAAGGGTCTTGACCAGAAACGTCACCCATTCCTTCTCTCCAGGGATGCTGCCTGACCTGCTGAGTTACTCCAGCATTGTGTGTCTACCTTAGTTTCACTGTCCTCCTAATTAAATATTACTCATTGTACACCTCGTTGTCAGCTTCCCCTCAGCTAACAATGAACCATTCTGTTTTCCTTCAACTTCGTCCTCTTTGATCTCTTGTTTTCACACCTTATCCTTCCTTATCTCTGTGTCTCGCTCTCCCCTGACTCTCAGTCTGAAGAAAGGTCTCGACCCGAAACGTCACCCATTCCTTCTCTCCAGAGATGCTGCCTGTCCCGCTGAGTTACTCCAACATTTTATCTACATACAGTATATATGAGACAGTTGGACAATACATGGATAGGGATGGTTTAGTGGGATGAGGACCAATTGTGGGAAAATGGGATTGAAATTCAAAATAAAAATCTGCAGATGCCAGAAATCTGAAACAAACACAGAAAATACTGGAAACGCTCAGGAGGTCAGGCAGTAACTGTGGAGAGGGAACCAAGCTGTGGAGAAGGCGGCACGGTGGCGCAGCGGTAGAGTTGCTGCCTCACAGCGCCAGAGATCCAGGTTCGATCCCGACTACGGGTGCTGTCTGTACGGGATTTGTACGTTCTCCCCATGACCTGCGTGGGGTTTCTCCGGGTGCTCCGGTTTCCTCCCACATCCCGAAGACGTGCGGGTTTGCAGGTTAATTGGCTTTGGTAAAATTGTAAATTGTCCCTAGTGTGTGTTAGTGTGCGGGGATCGCTGGTCGGCGCGGACTCGGTGGGCCGAAGGGCCTGTTTCCGCGCTGCATCTCTAAACTAAACTAAACTAACCTAATCTAAGCTAACCTAACCTAACCTAATCTAACCTAACCTAACCAAAGCTAGCCCAAGCTTCCCCCACAGTCAGGCGCACTGCGCCCCGCACCCCGTAGACCCATCGCCCCCACCTTCACCGTCCCCTCTCTCTCTTCACCAGAGGTCGACATGGAGGTTCTCCGGGATGGCAACGTTTCGGCTGCGGAAACAGCCATGCTGTCGGCCAATGGCAACCGGATGGAGGTCCCCTGGCGGGCGGTCAGCCAGGGGGCAGATCCCGGTAGGACCCTCGCTTCCAATACTGGGTGTTACGGGCAGGGGGGCGGGCAGGACACACGTGATGACCATCGCCTGACGCAACCTCGGTATCTCCCTCCTTCTCCTCTTCTCACCCCCTCTCCCTCTCCCTCCCTCTCCCCATCCCTCCCTCCTTTCTTTCCACGCTCTTTCTCCATCCCTCTCTCCCTCCCTCCCTCCCTTACTCTCTTGTTCCCTCCCTGAGGTTTCCTCTGGTCTGGGGCTTTCCCACCCTGGGGTGGAGACTCTGGCCGAGTGTGGGTGCTGTGTATGCAGGTGCTGATGGGTAGGGTGGGTGCTGACCGGTGCCATGGGTGCAGTGTCTGTGGGTACTGCGGGTGCAGTGGGTGCGGTGTCCGTGGGTACTGCGGGTGCAGTGGGTGCGGTGTCCGTGGGTACTGAGGTGTGCGTGTCTGGGACAGGTCGTGTTGGCGTTGCACTCATCGCCATGTCGCACGTGGCCTCGGTGATGAACGACTCGCTAGACGGTGAGGGGCGGCTGCTTCTCAACTCTGATGTCCTGACGGCGGCGGCCACACGGGGAGGGGCCCGACCCCTGGTGGAGCCCCTCAGCCTCACCTTCCACAACGACAAGGTCAGCACTGCGCTCCCACCCTGGCCTACTCCACCCCAATCTAACCCAACCCATCCCATCCCATCCTATTCCATTCCATCCCGCCTTAGGCATAGACGTAGAAAATTGGTGCAGGAGGAGGCCATTCGGCCCTTCGAACCAGCACCGCCATTCATTGTGATCATGGCTGATCGTCCCCTATCAATAACCCGTGCCTGCCTTCTCCCCATATCGCTTGACTCCACTAGCCCCAGAGCTCTATCTAACTCTCTCTTCAATCCATCCAGTGACTTGGCCTCCACTGCCCTCTGTGGCAGGGAATTCCACAAATTCACAACTCTCTGGGTGAAAAAGTTCTTTCTCACCTCAGTCCTAAATGGCCTCCCCTTTATTCTAAGACTGTGGCCCCTGGTTCTGGACTCGCCCAACATTGGGAAAATGTTTCCTGCATCTAGCTTGTCCAGTCCTTTTATAATTTTATATGTTTCTAAAAGATCCCCCCTCATCCTTCTAAACTCCAGTGAATACAAGCCTAGTCTTTTCTATCTTTCCACATATGACAGTCCCGCCATCCCAGGGATCAATCTTGTGAACCTATGCGCCCCACCCAAGGTTTCCGTGCGGTTCCCGGAGGTTTTTGTCAGTCTCCCTACCTGCTTCCACTACCTGCAACCTCCGGCAACCACCTGTAACCTCCGGGAACCGCACGGAAACCTTGGGTGGGGCGCAAAGTCTCCAGAGGTTTCTGTTCAGGTTTCCTAAGTGGGACAGGGGCATAACTCCAGCACTTTGTGTTTATCTCTGGAGAACGCGGCTCGGTGGGAAAGGAGAGATGGTTCCTCAGCACGGAATAGTTCTGCCAGGATGGGGGATGCTGATATTGTCCGCCGTTGATAATGGGGCAATAATGGTGGGTAGACAAGCGCAGACTTGATGGGCCGAATGGCCTAATTCTACTCCTATTCATTGTGACTTTATGTATCGTCTCCTCTCCTCGTCCAGACCAAGAAGCCGCGGGTGGAAGTGGTGTGTGTGGCCCTGAACCACACGAGGGCTGGCAGTCACTGGTCACGCCAAGGCTGCAGGCTGATGAAGACCAACAGCACGCACACCGTGTGCCAGTGCTCACGGCTGACCAGCTTTGCCGTGCTGATGGCCCTGTACGAGACGCAGGTACGGCACACGGTGACCACAGCGGTGACCCGACCATGCATCCCGTCTCCCCGAACACGGTTCCCACCCCACCCTCCTCACCCTAGCCCAACCCTCCGCACCCAGCCAACCCCACCAAACCCAACCCCTCCCCACCCCTCCCAGCCCACACCACCAAACCCAACCCCTCCCCACCCACCCCAGCCCACACCACCAAACCCAACCCAACCCCACCCCACCAACCCAACTCCACCCAACCCAACCCCACTCAACCCAACCCAGCCCCTCCCACCCCACCCCTCCCCACTTCACCCAACGCAACCCCCTCCACACTCAACCCAACCCTACTCCACCCCATCCCACCCAACCCAACCTCACTCCACCCCATCCCACCCCTCCCCACCCCAACCCAACCCCACTCCACCCCATCCCACCCCACCAAACCAAACCCAACCCAACCCAACACCACTCCAACCCATCCCACCCCTCCCTCTACACCCTACCCCTCCTCACCCAACCCCCCCCCCCACTCAACCCAGCCCCTCCCACCCCATCCCTGCCCACCCTACCCCACCCCACTCCACCCCTTCCCCACCCAACCCAACCTCTCCCCACCCCACCCCCTCCCCATCCTCACCCCTCCAACTCCACCCAACCCGTCCCCACCCAACCTAAACCCTCCTCACACCTCCACCCCACCCCTCGGTTTAAGTCAGCATCTGCAGTTCCTTCCTACACATTCCATCTGCTGAATCCTTAGCCCCGGCATTCCCTCCCTCTCTCTCTCTATCCCTCCCCCGCCCAAGTCGCACCAACTTCTCGTTCTCACCCAACAAACAGCTAACAATGGCCTGTTTCCTTTATCATCGTAACTTTTTTGCTTATCTTCCATTCATTGTTCTTTATCTCTCAACATCATCGTCTATATCTCTCGTTTCCCTTATCCCTAACCAGTCTGAAGAAGGGTCTCGACCCGAAACGTCAACCATTCCTTCTCCCAAGAGATGCTGCCCATCCCGCTGAGTTACTCCAGCTTGTCGTGTCGTCTTCTGTTGAATCCTTATCCATGTTTCTCCTTCTATCGCCTCTCGTCTGCAGCGGCCTCTGCAGTCCGTCTGCGTTTTTATTATTTTATGTCTATGTTTTAATGTAGTTTTTGTTATTTTTGTTGGGGTATGTGTGTGGGGGGGTGGGGGTGGTGTGGGGGGGAGGGGGAAACTTTTAAATCTCTCCCTGCACGGGAGACCCGACCTTTTCTTTGTCGGGTCTCCGTTGTCGTTGGGGCTGCAACGAGGAGCGGCCTCCAACATGAAGACCGGGGACTCCAGTGCCGAACTCACCTCACCGTCGCGGAGCTGGCCGAGTCCAGAGCGGGTGGAGCTGTGGTGGACGCTGCTGCTGCGACCCGACCCCCGGAGATTCGGTGGCTGCAACTGCGGGTTTGGCGGGCGGCACCGGGAGCCCGCGGGTCCCTGGAGGGAGACCGCTTTTCGGGGCTTCCGCAACGGCGACTTCTCCCGCCCGAGTTGCGGGGTTGAAGAGCTCCTGGAGCGGGGCCTTACATCACCGCCCCGCGCGGCTTGGAATGGCGGCGGGCTGCGAGCGCGCGCCGGGGGCTCTAACACCAAGACCCGGTGCGCGAACTTGCATCACCCGGCGTGGTTTAATGGCCACGGGACAATTCGCCATCGCCCGCCGGGGGCTTTGACTTTGACTCTGACATGGGGGGGGAGAGTGCAGTGGAGAGAAAAGTTTTTTTGGCCTTCCATCACAGCGATGTGATGGATGTTTATGTAAAATATGTTGTGTCTTGGGTCTATTTGTTGTAATGTATGGCTGCAGAAACGGCATTTCGTTTGGACCTCAAGGGGTCCAAATGACAATAAATTGAATTGTATTGTATTGTATTGTATTGTATTGAATATCCACACTGCCACCTAGTGTTCTATCATCTACAAACTTTAGACTTTACTTTAGAGATACAGCGCGGAAACAGGCCCCTCGGCCCACCTAGTCCGCGCCGACCAGCGATCCCTGCACACTAAAACTATCCTACACACACTAGGGACAATTTACAATTATACCAAGCCAATTAACCTACAAACATGTACGTCTTTGGAGTGTGGGAGGAAACCGGAGCAGCCGGAGAAAACCCACGCAGTTCACAGGGAGAACGTGCAAACTCCGTGTGGACAGCACCCGCAGTCAAGTTTGAACCCGGGTCTCTGGCAATGAACCTGTGAGGCAGCAACTCTACCACTGCGCCACCGTGCTGTTAGGATGCTCACCCTGTTATTCTTCTTCCAGGACCCCTGGCATCTGCGGAACCTCAGCCTGATCTCCTACATTGGGATCAGCATCTCCCTGGTGTGTCTCTTCATTTCGTTCGTCACCTTCTTGGCGTGCCAGGCAATCCAGGGCACACGGACCACCATCCATGCTCACCTGTGTCTCTGCCTCTTCCTCGCTGAGCTCTTGTTCCTCGTTGGCATCTCACAGACCAGCAACAAGGTAAGCTGTCACACTCATTCAGTGTAGGGAGGAACTGCAGGCGCTGGTTTAAACCAAAGAGAAACAAAACATGCTGGAGTAACTCGGCGGGACAGGCAGCATCTCTGGAGAGAAGGAATGGGTGACGTTTCGGGTTGAGACCCTTCTCCATCAACCCCCCATCAGTCTGAAGAAGGGTTTCGGCCCGAAATGTTGCCTATTTCCTTCGCTCCATAGATGCTGCTGCACCCGCTGAGTTTAACCATATAACCATATAACAATTACAGCACGGAAACAGGCCATCTCGGCCCTTCTAGTCCGTGCCGAACACTTATTCTCCCATTTCTCCAGCATTTTTGTGTACCTTCATCAGACTTGCTTAGTTTAGTTTAGTTTTTGAGATACAGCACGGAAACAGGCCCTTCGGCCCACCTAGTCCGAGCCGCGATCCCCACACATTGACACTATCCAACACACACACTGGGGACAATTTACAATTTATACCTAAGCCAATTAACCTACAAACCTGCACGTGTTTGAGATGTGGAAGAAAACTGGAGTACTCGGAGAAAACCCACGCAGGTCACGGGGAGAACGTACAAACTCCGTACAGACAGCACCCGTAGTCAGGATTGAACCCGGGTCTCTGATGCTGCAAGGCAGCAACTCTACCATGTGTACGGTGGCGCAGCGGGTAGAGCTGCTGCCTCACAGCGCCAGAGAGCCGGGTTATATCCTGAACTCGGCTGCTCACTGTGTGTGTGTGTGGGGTTTGTACGTTCTCCCCGTGACCTGCGTGGGTTTACTCCAGGTGCTCAGGTTTCCTCCCACATACCAAAGACGGTACACAAAAATGCTGGAGAAACTCAGCGGGTGCAGCAGCATCTATGGAGCGAAGGAAATAGGTAACGTTTCGGGACGTTGCCTATTTCCTTCGCTCCATAGATGCTGCTGCACCCGCTGAGTTTCTCCAGCATTTTTGTGTACCTTCGATTTTCCAGCATCTGCAGTTCCTTCTTGAACACATCCCAAAGACGTGCGGGTTTGCAGGTTAATTGGCTTTGGTATACATTGTACATTGTCCCCAGTGTGTGTGTGTTGGATAGTGTCAACGTTAGATGGCCATGAGGAGAGTTCTCCCACCCTGTGGTGGAAGTGAGTGTTGGGGATGTCCGTTCTCATGTTGGTGTAGTGTGGGGGAATGTTGTGTTCACGGAGTCTCTCTGCCCTCCAGGTGCTGTGTGCGGTGGTGGCTGGATTCCTGCATTACTTCTTTCTCACCGTCTTTGCCTGGATGTCTCTGGAGGGAGCCCAGCTCTACCTGATGGTGGTGAAGGTTTTCAACGCCGGCTGCCTCAGAAAACGCCACATGTTGCCGGTCGGCTACGGGCTCCCGCTGCTAATCGTCGGCATCTCCGCCGCGGTGTACCGGCAGGGCTACGGCACCCCCAAACAGTGAGTACCGCCGTCTTAGAGCGAGCAACAGCGCTGAACGGCGGCATGGTAGAGTTGCTGCCTCACAGCGCCGGTGACCCGGGTTCAATCCCAACCACGGGTGCTGTCTGTACGGAGTTTGCACGTTCTCCCCGTGACCCGCGTGGGTTTTCTCCGCGATCTCCGGTTTCCTCCCACACTCCAAAGACGTGCAGGATTGCAGGTTAAATGGCTTCCGCAAATTGTAAATTGTCCCCACAGTGTGTGTGTAGGATGGTGTTAGTGTGCGGGGATCGCTGGTCGGCATGGGCTCGGTGGGCCGAAGGGCCTGTTTCCGCGATGTGCCTCTAAACTAAACATTTGGAGAAATAGATGGATAGGAAAGGTTTAGAGGGATATGGGTCAAATCCAGGCTGGTGGGACTGGTGTAGATGGGGCATCTAGGTCGGCATGGGCGAGTTGGGCCGAAGGGCCTGTTTCCGTGCTGTGTCTCTAAACTAAACTAAACATGTGGAGAAATAAATGGATAGGAAGGTTTAGACATTCCAAAGGCGTTTCCTTGACTACGGTTTAATAACCCCGAAAAAACTTATACTCAACTTCTGGAAAAAGATAACGGTTCCTACAATGAAGATGGGGATCACAGAAATGACCGAGACACTACATTTAGGAAAAATAAGGCTTGTTTTGGATGATAAATCTGACCAATTCTCCAAAACATGGTCTCCTTTCACAGAATTTCTTTAACAATAGAATGGTCAAACACAAATTTAAAACTGATGCTTGGGATGGGTGAGGGGGGTGGGGTGGGGAGGGAAGGATAGTGGAGCATATCTCTGTCTTTTTTATTTGTCTCTCACTTCTTCGGCAGTTCAGAGGTCTTTTCTTCTCTCTTTTTTGTATATTTCTTCTTTCTCTTCATTCTTTCCTTTTTACTCTTTTCCCCCCGATTCACTTATCTCTTCACCTCTGCCTATCCTTAGCCCCACGTCCCCCTCCCTTTTCATCTGTGCATGAATTGCCTCATATTGTGTTTTGAATTGAATTCTGTCTTTAATTTGTGTACTAGTCATGTCTCTACTATTTATTTCATTCCCCTTACATGTTTTTCCTCTACCTGCTAAATTTTTGCAAGGTGTCCTTGAGACTCTTCAAAGGCGCCCATAAATAAAATTTATTATTATTATTATTATTACTTATCAGTTAATAAAATGTTAAAAATGAAGCTGTACGAAAATTGTATAATTGTTAAATAAATATTTTTAAATAAAAGGAAAGGTTTAGAGGAATATGGGCCAAACACGGGCTGGTGGGACTGGGGTAGATGGGGCATCTAGGTCGGCATGGATGAGTTGGGCCGAAGGGCCTGTTTCCGTGCGGCGTGACTCTACGACTGTACGTGTGTTTGCTTTCTCCGTCTGGGTAGAGATTCTGCAACTTGCAGCAGAAACTCTCACTAGAGGTTTTACTCAGACTGCAGAGAGCTGACCTAGCAGCAGCAGCAGAAACCACACCATGTGAGGAGAAGAGGTGACCTACATCTCCGCACGCTGCCTCAGATGCCACCGCTCTGGGCTGCCATCACTTCCTTCCTGGCAGGCTGTAGCGCGGGGCTAGCAGAGAGACGGCCCCCAGTGTCCTGGCCCTCCCCCCCCCCGCGTGGACCTGCCAACACCGTGCAGTTGGTGTTGGATCATGCCGTTTGATGCAGTTTATAACAAGAGGAATTGAATATAGGAGCAAAGAGGTCCTACTGCAGTTGTACAGAGCCCTAGTGAGAGCACACCTGGAGTATTGTGTGCAGTCTGGTCCCCTAGGAAGGACATTCTTGCTATTGAGGGAGCGCAGCGTAGGTTTACAAGGTTAATTCCCGGGATGGCGGGACTGTCATATGCTGAGAGAATGGAGCAGCTGGGCTTGTACACTCTGGAGTTTAGAAGGATGAGAGGGCATCTCATTGAAACATATAAGATTGTTAAGGGCTTGGACACGCTAGAGGCGGGAAACATGTTCCCGATGTTGGGGGAGTCCAGAACCAGGGGCCACAGTTTAAGAATAAGGAGTAAGCCATTTAGAACTTTTTCTCACAGAAAGTGGTGAGTGTGGAATTCTCTGCCGCAGAGGGCGGTGGAGGCGGGTTCTCTGGATGCTTTCAAGAGAGAGCTAGATAGGGCTCTTAAAAATAACGGAGTCAGGGGATATGGGGAGAAGGCAGGAACGGGGTACTGATTGGGGATGATCAGCCATGATCACATTGAATGGCGGTGCTGGCTCGAAGGGCCAAATGGCCTACTCCTGCACCTATTGTCTATTGACAGAGCAAGCCCCTCACCGATCCATCCACAGTGTGCTCTGTACATGTTCTACATGGACATTCTGGGCTGAAGAGAATACTCCTGTGCTGTACTGTTCCACAGTCAATGTAAATCAGGACAGGAGTAGGGGCTGTTAGTCTTGCTGACTGGGTCAAAGGGAGAGGCCATTCAGCCCCTGGGCTTGTTGATTCTGGATCTAATACTCTCTCCCTAGTCTGGTTCAGTAAACCATTGAGTTGAACGCTGGAGTCCAAACCCTTCTATATTTGTACACAAGACCGCAGGATCTACGCACTCGAGCCCTCAGCAGCCTGGCGCAAACAGAACGGAAGGAAAGACAACCAACACGCCCTAACAAAACGATCGCCCTTATAAACCCCTACACAGTGGCGCGAAAGAACAGGAGAATAAAACCCCTACAAACCAATCATAGCGTCTATTCAGTACACAGAAACAAAGTAAAGACATATCCAGTGAGGTAACCCCTGTGGAACGATCACAGACACGGAACAAGTGTTAGTGCATTGAAACGTAAAGGGGCTGTCCCACTTGGGAGACCTAATTGGCGAGTTTAGAAGAGTTTGAAAAAATGACATGTTGAAGACCTCCTTCAACTATGTTGAAGACCAGCTTCGACTATGTTGAAGACTAGCTTCGACTAGCTATGACTAGCTACGACTAACTTCGGGAAAATTGGACACCGAATAGTGGAGAGTGAAGACAACCTCCTTCGACCTCCCTTTGACTATGATGAAGACAATCTACGACCACCTTCGACTACCCTAGATTACCTACGACTAACATGCCAACCTACTACGACCTACTATGACTAAACCTACGAGTAAAAAAAGTATCTATTTTTTTCCATGGCGACTTTTTTTTACTCGCGGGCATTTTTTAACATATTAAAAAAAACACTACGACCTAGCTGAGGCCCCGAGTACACGGGGACTACTCTCGAGCATGAAGGCGAGTTACAAAGACTTCCTACGACTTCGTGTCGACCCATGCTGCCAGTATGCGTCGAGTGCTAACTCACTAGAACACGCGGATTAGGTCGCCCAAGGCCCTTAACACTCACCCAGACTGAGTGGCGACAGGTGGGTCACATGTGCAGAAGCTTCCTGGAGCTTCCTCAGAGGTCCAGACTTCATGGCGACAGCTTGGTCATATGGGCCTCCAGCACCTTGCAATGTATTGCCACTGTCAGTGAAGCCCAGTCTGTCACAGACACCTGCCATTTCCCAACGTACTCAAATCCCTGCATATCCACAGGCTAGCAGAGGCCAGTGGGCCGAGTGGCTGGTTTCTCTCTGTACATACATGATGTATCGGCAAGGCCAGCAGCATAATCAACGACTGCTCTCTAGCTACTGATAGGATGGTTCAGTTGCCTGATAATAGCTGGGGAGAAACTGTCGCTGAATCTGGAGGTGTGCGTTTTCACACTTCTGTACCTCTTGCCCGATGGGAGAGGGGAGAAGAGGGAGTGGCCGGGGTGAGACTGGTCCTTGATTGTGCTGCTGGCCTTGCCGAGGCAGCATGAGGTGTAGATGGGGTCAATGGAAGGGAGGTTGGTTTGTGTGTGTGATGGTCTGGGCTGCGTCCACAACTCTGTGCGGTCTTGGGTGGAGCTGTTCCCAAACCAAGCTGTGATGCATCCCGATAAAATTGCTTTCTGTGGTGCATCTGTAGAAGGTCTCTGCATCAGTTGCAGGGAGACTCGGCCTGCTGAAGAAGTGCCCTCTAACAGCCTGTCTCCTTCCCTTTGCAGCTGCTGGCTGTCCTTGGACAAGCATTTCCTGTGGAGCTTCCTGGGCCCCGTCTGCACGATAATACTGGTGAGGGGCAGGCAGGGTGGTGGGTGTACAGTGGTGGTGGTGGTGGGGAGAGGGGCCGCACAGGGCTATTGGGAACCACACGCTGAAGATGGGTGCAATTGGGGAAAGGATTCACCTTGGGGGTGTGGGTGGAAGAGTCTGGGAGATAGGCGGGGTCTGGATCGGGGGGGTCACATGATGAGTTCTGGGAGAGGGGGAGGTTCACATTGTGAGATTCAAAATCAATCACAAACTCTTCAGAGACAAAATCAAAGAAAGGGTGTCCCTCCTCTATCATCCTCTAGAGACACACAAAAATGGAGGTTGTATCTATCTTTTTATACCTTTCTTCACTATGGTCACTACCTCATGTCTCCCCATCGAGCTTCGTCCAATCATAACATAAAGCCCACATTCCCACGAGAACGTCCAGAAACGTCTCGGAACATCTCCTGACGTCAAAGGCTTCTGCTGGAGTTTTTATCTGTTACTTCTTTATCTAGAAGTTCCCTCTGTCCTGTATATTGTTACTTTCTTCGACCAGCAGTCTGGCTTCTGCTGACACCTTATTTCTTTCTAAGTTATAATTTTCAGAGTTCTAGTATAAATCAACCATCCCTATTAACCCTTCTCTCACAATCCACCATTTTTCTTTTTGCTACGCAACTCTTGATTTATACTATATCTTCCTTTTCTAGTGCTAGCAGCAGATTCTTCGCCTCCCTATCCTCCTCTCGCTAGTCATACTGTGTTCTGAAGGCCATCATGACGGTGCTGTTCTTTGTCAGGGCTGTCTCTATAAATCGCTGAGCCAGACCCCGTGCGCAGGGAATGATACAACATCCGAATAGGCACAAAGTCAATGGTTCCTTCCCTTCACGCACAGTCCATGGGCTGATATTGTCCGGTGGGGCCTCCACAGGACCCTTAAATCGGCTTGCGTGTGTCCACCCTTTTTCTTTTTGTTCGTACTGCTGTCTCGGTGATTAATAACACAAGGTAGGGTCCAGTCCACCTAGGTTACAGCTTTTCTTCCTTCCATGATTTTACAAGATCCCAGTTCTCTGCTTTCACAGAATGGAGTGGCAAGTCGAGATCGGGACTCTGTGCCAGCAGCCCCTTGGTTTTTAATTCTGTAATAGAACGAGATACTGCCAGTAAATAGTTCCTTAAGAAAACATCACTACCCTCTATGGTGGGTATTCCTTCTCTCTTTCCCCAAATATCTAACTCGTTCAACCTTTCTCTTATAAATATGCCTACCAAAATTATACACCATACTCCACAATTGACCTCACCAATACCTTGTACAATTTAACATTACAACCCAACTTCTATAAACAATGCTCTGATTTCAACTTCATTCCTCAATTCACAATCTTTTACCATGTACGTCTAATTTGAATTGTCCTGCCAAGATGTATCACACTTATCAACATTAAATCCATCTGTCATGTTTCAACCCACTCTTCCAAATGACCTAAATCTCTCTGTACACTTTTAAAATCTACTTCATTATTCACAACACCACCTATCTTAGTATCATCTACATACTTCTTAATCTATCTTACCACACCAACATCCATTTTATTGATTCACATGACAAACAACAGTGGACCCAGCACACATCCCCGAGGTACCCCTCTAGTCATTGACCTCCAACCTGACAAACATCCATCCACCATTACTCTCCCTCATTTCCCATACAGCCACTTTTTAATCCATCTTGCTATTCCTTACTAACCTCTTCTTAACCAACCTTATTTCCTTATTGAACCTTGTCAAAGGCCTTACTGAAGTTCACCACTTTAACCTCATCAATTTCCCTAATAACCTCTTTTTTTAAGGTAAAAAAATCAAGATTAGTCAAATATCACAATCACAAATCCATGCTAATTCTTCCTAATCCTACCCTATTTATCCAAATCCCTATAATATTGCCTTTAGTATCCTTTCCATTATTTCCCACCACTGATGTCAAACAACGTTCTTGTTAAAACTCTACTCTTCTTTGTCCTCTTGTTCACTTACCTCAGGGCTATTATCTATTCGTACCTGCAGGACAGCCCTCATGTAATTATTGAAATTGTACTAGGTATCTCAACCTTCTAAACGAACATCGGTCGGTGATTTAGAAAACTCATACATACACCTTGTCTTCAGGTTTAAAGGGTCCTTCCTCCTGGTCCATTTCCGACAGCTTTTACTTTACCTGTTCATAAATAGACTTGTATATCATTATTAACTGTTTCATATACTTTTTTTTTTTTTAATTCGATCTGTAACTGTTCCAAACTCGGTCCCCTGCAGGGACTTCTCTATTGTGCCACCCACGGCTGGTTAGGTTGCATGCAACATTTCTTCAGTGCCAATGGAAGAGCATTACACAAATGTTCCATTTATTCTTTTCATCAAATGAAAACAATCCGTTGTCAAAGCTGATTTCTGTAGGTTTACCAAACCTCTTAATTACCTTATTCATCATAAACGACACTGTAGTGTTTATACCTAAATTGATTCAGACTTACCCTGGACATCTCTTCCAGATGCTGTTTCAGCTGCTTTGTCTGCATTTTAATTTAACTTCTTTGACATGTACTTTTTCCGTTTCACCATACAATTTCAACATATTTTCCGACCTAGTCTGAACTATATCCTGCCTTTCCCAAGGTCATCATCTGCTGTCTTATATTCTGAAGTATTTCTATCTCTCTCTCTCTCTTTACTTGTGGAACAAACCAACAAATTGTCCACATCAGCAAATACTTTCTAAGGGTATAACCATATAACCATATAACCATTACAGCACGGAAATAGGCCATCTCGATCCTTCTAGTCCGTACCGAACACGTATTCTCCCCTAGTCCCATATACCTGCGCTGAGACCATAACCCTCCATTCCTTTTCCGTCCATATAACTATCCAATTTATTTTTAAATGATAAAATCGAATCTGCCTCCACCACCTTCACTGGAAGCTCATACCACACAGCTACCACTCTCTGAGTAAAGAAGTTCCCCCTCAACTTTCAACTCTGCCTTTCCCATCTAATTTAAAAAACCTACCTCATCCTAGCCTTTCTTGACATCCTTCCTTAAATCCCTTCCTCTCTCTTGGGGACCCCAGTCCTGTTAGGGCTTATCATCTCCAGATTAATTTCACTCCTGATAGGACTTTTCGAGGAAAAGTTCCCCAAGACATGTATTATTGGCATGTAATTCTCTGGCCCCGCTTGGTTCCGTCATAGGACTCACTTGTGTCAGTTCATCACTTATTTCAGTCTTTTCAACCAGGGGCTTTGTTCATTGACATTGACCGCAGAGACCAACTGTTTACTGATTCTGCTTGACTTTAAGAAGAATGGCTTCCACCACAATAGTTCATAATATAATGTTCATCAACTGGTTGCCTTCTATTTCTTGCTCATTTTCAACTCTCCACCTTTTCATTCCCCTTTGTTCCTTGGGGTTCACCTTAAGTGGGTAACATTTGCTGAGGGGCCTGCATACCCTCGGTCATGACGGCATCCAACCAGAAGATGGCGCTGTGGCCGGTAGTCATGCTGCAGTGACGGCATCCAACCAGAAGATGGCGCTGTAGCCGGTAGTCAGGCTGCAGTAACAGCAGCTGAGCTAACGGTGGCGCTGTTGCCGGTAAGTTTGTGAACGGCGGCCATGTTTGTAGTCTATTGCCGGTCATTGTAACAATTTACATAGTGGTTCCCACCACTTCACCAATGGTGCCTTCAAATCTTCCATGGCCAACAATCGTCCCACGTTCTCCTCCTCCAAAGCCCTAATCCATTTTTGTTTTCTCGTTTTTTTTTAGCCCTCTCAGTTCATGGGTGCTCCAAGGGATAATCTGTCGTCTTACTTCTGTTTCTCTGTCTGTCTCTCTCTCTCTCTCTCTCTCTTTCTGTCTGTGTCTGTGTGTCTCTCTCTCTCTCTCTCTCTCTCTTTCTCGACGCTGAATAGATTCAGGACGACATGGCCCCTGCTTGGCCAGCCTTCACAAATGGGGCAGCAGCCCAACCCCACGGTGTGCTTGTGGCACTCCCTTACAACACATCATTGAAGCATGCCTTCAACAAAGACTCAAAGGAGGACTTGTCACCCTTCACACAGCAGATCAAGAGGCAACTGCTTGGCTAAAGGATTTTGCATTCGCTAAATAAATAAAATCTCTCTCTCTCTGTCTGGCTGTCTCTCTGTCTGTGTTTCTCAACTTGAATGTCTACCATAAAACAACATAAAAGCTGGTCATGTTTCATCAATTAACTTATTTCCAGTTAACTTTACTGACAAGAAATCTAAAAGAACATCAAGAAACGATTTTTACAACTTCTCTTTTTCAGGTTACCAGGATACAAAGAGTTAATTTTTGCAGCTTGTTCGCAATCCCCCACGGCCCAAACACAGTGGGAATTCCCACCTCCGCCACGGGGCGTCTGTGTTCATAGAAACATAGAAACATAGAAATTAGGTGCAGGAGTAGGCCATTCGGCCCTTCGAGCCTGCACCGCCATTCAATATGATCATGGCTGATCATCCAACTCAGTATCCCGTACCTGCCTTCTCTCCATACCCTCTGATCCCCTTAGCCACAAGGGCCACATCTAACTCCCACCTCGCAATTTTACAACTTGCTCATTTTAACCATTTGTTCCAAACCGGTTTTCAAACAAATCACTTTGTTTCATTCTTACTTCAAATAGATTATTCAATTTATATTTTCTCCCTGCCTGCACTGTTGTCCCCGGCCTTTGCCGTCTTCTATCACATCCCCCTTTCGCGGCCTCTGCCGTCTTATCTGCTACTTTCGGGAGTAACTCCCTTATCATCCTGTCTCAGGAATTTTCCTGTCTCTCAGGAATTGATCTAACTGTTCTCGTCAGACCTAATGAATCTTCAAGGAGGCAAACTCCCTTCCCCCTCAGGGTCCTCTCCTAGGTACCTCCCTCGGGTCTAATTTCTACCGAACTTCTTATCTTCCCCTTCTGCCCTTTGACTCCCCGTCTTGTTGGCCAGGTGATCTTCGTCCACCCCGGCCCCTGTCTTCTCTTTCCCTTGGGTATTTTGGCCCCCTCCGGCTCTGCATTTTCCGTGGACATCTCATGCCCATATGCAGCTCTGCATTTTCCGTGGACATCTCCTGCCCATATGCAGCTCTGCATTTTCCGTGGACATCTCCTGCCCATATGCAGCTCTGCATTTTCCCCAACTGACTATACCTTATCATTGTTGGCTTCTCCAAACCCTGGGTATTTCCTGCCCTCCAGGGTCCAGCATTTGCCCCAATTGGGCAGAATGCGGGGATTTGGCCCACAGCCTTTTCCCCTCCCTTCTGGGTTTGCCTTGCAGCCCCCTGAATCCTTCAGGGCGTTAACCACAAGGTCTTTACAATCGCCCAGGAAGTACTTTATTAGTCATTGTTCCTACCTGGGTCTGTGCACAGAAATTGCTCGATTGACTTTTCGCGATTTCCAACCACTCCCACACTATCACTTGTTTCTCGTATCTCTCTGTGTGGTCCTGGATACTACTGCTCAAACAGCTGGCGGCAAGCAAGGAGTCTGAGACTGCTGAACTCAGCAGGGTGCACCTTCCCTTCGTCCGTCTACTCCCGTCAGCTGGCTGGAGTAATTGATCCCGGAACCGAGCCCCCATCTGTGAGATGCAAAATCAATCACAAACTCTTCAGAGACAAAATCAAAGATACAAGTTTTCCTTTATTACATTTCTGCGCAGAAAAGGGTGTCCCTCCTCTATCATCCTCTAGAGACACACAAAAATGGAGGTTGTATCTATCTTTTTATACCTTTCTTCACTATGGTCACTACCTCATGTCTCCCCATCGAGCTTCGTCCAATCATAACATAAAGCCCACATTCCCACGAGAACGTCCAGAAACGTCTCGGAACATCTCCTGACGTCAAAGGCTTCTGCTGGAGTTTTTATCTGTTACTTCTTTATCTAGAAGTTCCCTCTGTCCTGTATATTGTTACTTTCTTCGACCAGCAGTCTGGCTTCTGCTGACACCTTATTTCTTTCTAAGTTATAATTTTCAGAGTTCTAGTATAAATCAACCATCCCTATTAACCCTTCTCTCACAACATGATGGACAGAGTGGTCATGTGATGCGATCGTGTGACACGCCTGATCATGTGATTGGGTGATCATGTGACAGGGGAGATCTTAAGGGGTTGGACAGGCTAGATGCAGGAAGATTGTTCCCGATGTTGGGGAAGTCCAGAACAAGGTGTCACAGTTTAATGATAAGGGGGAAATCTTTTAGGACCAAGATGAGAAAGTCATTTTTCACACAGAGAGTGGTGAATCTGTGGAATTCTCTGCCACAGAAGGTAGTTGAGGCCAGTTCATTGGCTATATTTAAGAGGGAGTTAGATGTGGCCCTTGTGGCTAAAGGGATCAGGGGGTATGGAGAGAAGGCAGGGATGGGATACTGAGTTGGATGATCAGCCATGATCATATTGAATGGCGGTGCTGGCTCGAAGGGCCGAATGGTCTACTCCTGCACCTATTTTCTATGTTTCTATGTTTCTATCACAAGATGGGCCGTGATCATGTGACATGAGAGCGATCACGTGACACGGGCGGTCTCGTGACTGGGCCTGGGAGAGATCACATGATGGGGCCCGATCATGTGATGAGCAGTGATCACGTGGTGGAAGGGTGATCACATGACTGGATGATCACGTGATGGGAGAGGGGTCATGTGATGGGGAAGTGACCACATGGGGAGTAGTCGGCATGGGCAAGTAGGGCTGAAGGGCCTGTTTCCACACTGTATCCCTCTATGACTCGAAGCTGGAGTAACTCAGCGGGACAGGCAGCATCTCTGGTGAGAGTGGATGGGGGACAGTGGGGTTGGGAACCTTGTTCAAGGGCCGATTGTAACTGGTTCTCTCCACTTTCAGATCAACATTGTGTTCTACTGCATCACGCTGGTTAAGCTGGCAAAGAGGATGTCCACGCTGAAGAAGGATAAGACCCCACTGAAGAAGATCAGGTAATGGATGCTGCCAGCGAGCGTTGCATTCCCCTCTTGTGGCCCCACAGGCCCTTTGGCCCATCAGGTGCATAGCATCTCTCTACCAGAACATCTTGCTAGCGTTTGACGGCACTGGGCCTGTACTCGCTGGAGTTTGGAAGAATGAGGGGGGACCTCATTGAAACGTACCGAAGAGTGAAAGGCTTGGATAGAGTGGATGTGGAGAGGATGTTTCCACTAGTGGAAGAGTCAAGGACTAGAGGTCACAGCCTCAGAATTAAAGGACGTTCTTTTAGGAAGGAGATGAGGAGAAATGTCTTTAGTCAGAGGGTGGTGAATCTGTGGGATTCTTTGCCACAGAAGGCTGTGGAGGCCAAGTCAGTGGATATGTTTAAAGGCAGAGATGGTGCCCAAAATTGCTCACAATATTCAAAATGTGGCCTAACCAGCGCCTTATAGAGCCTCAGCATTACATCCCTGTTTTTGTATACAAAAATAGAATAGAATAGAATTACCTTTATTGTCATTCAGACCTTATGGTCTGAACGAAATTTCATGGCTGCAGTCATACATACAATAATACAATAATAAACAACACTAAACACAAATTAACATCCACCACAGTGAGTCCTCCAAGCACCTCCTCACTGTGGTGGAGGCAAAAATCTTAGGGCTGCAGTCTCTTCCCTCCTCTTCTCCCTCTGCGCTGAGGCGATACCCCACCGGGCGATGGTACAAACAGTCCTGCGGCTCACCAAACCCCGCAAACGGGCCGGCTCAAACACCGCGGCCCTGGTGGTCGAAGCTGCCGCCCTCCAGTCCAGCGGATGCAGCCGCTGGCCCGCGGCTCAACCCCGGACTCAGGTCACCGCCGCCAGAACGCCGTCCCAGCCATCGGAGCACCGTTCCAGCCCCGAGCCGGATCGCCCTCACGTGAGTGCCGTTCCTCCCTCGAGCTGGGCCGCCCCGACGGGAGCGCCATTTCATCCTCGGGGTGGGCCGCCCCGACGGGAGCGCCACAGCCCCTCACGGGGGAGTCTCAGCCCCGCGCCAGGCCGCCCTCACGGGAGCGTCACAGCCCCTCACGGGAGCGCAGTTCCAGCCCCGAGCCGGGCCGCCTTCACGGGAGCGAGCCCAGGGCAAGTCCTGACTGGCTGCCTCCGGAGTCTCGAGGTTGCCAGCTCCGCCATTAGGCCTCAGCGCAGAAGGAGGCAGAGAAGGGGGATACGACAAAAAAGTCGCATTCCCCCGAAGGGAGAGACAGCAAGCCCCGTTTCAACCCCCCACCCCCCCCCCCCCCACATAAACACAACCTAAAAACCAAAAACTTAACTAGACAAAACGAAAAAAACCAACACAAAAAAGTAAAAACAAACGGACTGCAGGCGAGCCGCTGCTGCCAGGGCAGAGATAGATAGATTCTTGATTAGTACGGGTGTCAGGGGTTATGGGGAGAAGGCAGGAGAATGGGGTTAGAAGGGAGAGATTGATCAGCTGATGATTGTATGGCGGAGTAGACTTGATGGGCCGAATGGCCTAATTCTACACATATCCCTATGACCTTATAACCCTAATCAGCTCTCTCTGTTATCTCTCTGTTGTTCATAACCTCCTGCCTTTCCCGCTGCATCTCCAGATCCTTCACGCTGGCGGCAATAGCTCAACTGTTCCTCCTGGGATGCACATGGATATTTGGGATTTTCCATTTCCGGGAAGAAACCATCGCCATGGCTTATATATTCACCGTCATCAACAGCTTCCAGGGAATGTTCATCTTTATCCTCCACTGCCTCCTTAATAAACAGGTACGAACGCACCGCACGTCACTGTAACACTGATACACCCCTCACCTCCTTCGGCCCACCGATTCCACGCCGACCATCGATCGCCCGTTCACACACTAGTTCTATGTTATCCCACTTCCTCATCCACTCCCTGCACACTAGGGGGCAATTTACAGGGTCAGAGGGTCAGTTAACCTACAAATCCGCACGTCTTTAGGATGTGGGAGGAAACCAGGGCGCCCGGAGAAAACCCACGCGGTCACAGGGAGAACAAACAAACTACTGGACATTCAAGATTCAAGATTCAGGATTCAAGAGAGTTTATTGTCCTGTGTCCCTGACAGGACAATGAAGTCCTTGCTTTGCTTCAGCACAACAGAACATATAGGCATGACTACAGAACAGATCAGTGTGTCCATATCTATATTACTAAAAGTAAGATCTTGACCGCTTTTGACTCACTGCGATGTAATTTCCGAGAGAATGCCGCCACTTACGGCCGTCATTTTTGGCCACCTCACTCAGAGCTCCCACCGCTGGACTGGACCAGAGGATTTTTCCCATCGATGAAAAATCAGAGGGATATTAATGTTTTTTTTAAATCGCCATTCTCTCTGCTGCCCAGTCTCTCTGTTGGGTGACCAGCCCTCCCGTGTGATGCTGGGACCCAACGGGTCCCACTTAGTCTAGTACCATTATATAAATATATACATTATCTTACACCAAACGTTGTTCCCTTTATTCAGTACCTGTACACCACGGACAGCTCGATTATAATCATGTCTAGTCTACCAAGATAGATAAATTATAGATTAGAGTCAGTAGATTACAGGCTGAATGAATAGCATGCACCAAAGAAGCTTTTCACTCTACCTCAGTACACGTGACATTAATAAACAAAACTAAATTCCACATGGACAGAAGCGGAGGTCGGGATCGAACCTGTGTCTCTGGTGCTGTGAGCCAGTGGCTCTACCCAATGCGTTACTGAGGCGACTGCACCGTCTCAGAATGCCTTGCTCTTCGAAGAGTGCATTGTTTCAGAAACTTTCCCAGTGCCAGAGACCCGGTTTCGATCCCGTCTACGGGTGCTGTCTGTACGGAGTTTGCACGCTCTCCCCGTGACCTGCGTGGGTTTTCTCCGAGATCTTCGGTTTCCTCCCACACTCCAAAGACGTGCAGGTTGCCGGTCAATTAGGTAGATTGTAAGTTAATTGGTAAATGTAAAAATTGTCCCTAGTGTGTGTTAGATTAGATTAGATTAGATTAGATTAGATTATACCTTTAATAATCCTTTTCAGGAAATTACAGTGCCACGACAGCTTCAAGACAGACATAACACCACACATTTCCTCAAATGGCTTCCATACTTAACAAGTTAAAATACGTTAAAATACAAGTTAAAATACAATTAATTTTTAAAAAGTGCAGTTATTTATGCGCATTATATAATCTTATAGCAGCTGGTAAACAGGACTTCCTATGTCTCTCAGTTTTGCACATTGGTGCAATCAGCCTCTGACTGAAGATGCTGCTCTTGATCACCTTCAGGGCATGGAGTGGATGAGTGGGGTTGGTCATTATAGAACTTCTTCAATGGGTTTCGGCCCGAAACGTCGCCTATTTCCTTCGCTCCATAGATGCTGCTGCACCCGCTGAGTTCCTCCAGCAATTTTGTGTACCTTTGGTCATTATAGAACCTAGTTTGTTCAGAGTTCTGGCCTCTGCCACCTGCTGGACCGTTCGTTGCTCAGCCCCGACCACTGAGCCGGCCTTCCTGATTAGTTTGTCCAGTCTGTTTTTATCCGCTATACGGACGCCATCTCCCCAACAGGCCACAGCAAAAAACAGAGCACTGGCCACCACTGAATGGTAGACACTGCACAGTAGGGGTTGGCAGATATTAAATGACCTCAGCCTCCTTAAAAAATACAGTCGGCTTTGTCCCTTCCTCCATATGACACTTCCAGTTCAGCTCACTGTCAAGCTGCACCCCAAGGTACCTGTGATTAGCGACCACCTCCACCTCAGTGCCCTTAATGGTGATCGGCGTTGCTTGAGTCCTCCTCCTCCCCCTCCTGAAGTCCACAACTATCTCCTTTGTTTTTTTGGTGTTAAGATGGAGGTTATTGTGTGCGCTCCACTCCACAAAGTTACTTATTATGTCTCTATACTCCTCCTCATTGCCCCCTTTAATGAGGCCGACAACAGCTGTATCATCCGAAAACTTCTGCAAAAAGCAGCTGTTGGTGTTACATTGGAGATCCGCTGTGTAGATGGTAAACAGGAACGGAGCCAGCACAGTTCCTTTTGGAGCCCCTGTGCTGCTCAAGATGGTGCCCGAGACACTGTTCTGTAGGCGCACGTACTGTGGTCTGAGGGAAAGGTAATCCAAACACCACAGTACCAGTGATGGATCCACTTTCATCTTCTCCATCTTCTCCCCTAGCAGTCGGGGCTGAATTGTGTTGAAGGCGCTTGAAAAGTCAAAAAAAGTAATCCTTACAGATGCATCAGTAGTGTCCAAATGTGTGTACACCCTCTGCAGCATGTAAATGAGGGCATCATCGACACTGATGTTAGGCTGATATGCAAAACTGTAAAGGATCCATTTGATTTGACACACTAGTCCTGATGTAGGAAAGGACAAGTCTCTCAAATGTCTTCATTATATGTGAAGTGAGCGCTACTGGTCTGTAGTCATTATGGAGAGTGGGATGGGTCTTCTTTGGAACAGGTACCAGGCAAGATGTTTTCCACAGCCTTGGAACCCTCTGTAGACGCAAGCTCAGGTTGAACAGGTGTGTTAGAATACCACACAGCTCTGAAGAGCAAGTCTTCAGTAGCCTTGGGCTGGTGTCATCAGGCCCCACTGCTTTCCCTGGCTTCAGTCTGTCCAGCATCACCTTGACCTGAGCAGTATGAAGAGTCATGGGTGGGGCTGCCGGTGGAGTGGGAGGTGGAAAGAGGGGACTCCGTACAGGTGACATCTCAGGAGTGATGGAGAGAGGGATGGGAGGTGGAGAGGAAGCAGCAATGGTCAGCAGACCAGGTGGGGGAGGCTGGGTTGGTGTGGAGCCGTCAAATCTGTTGAAGAATCTGTTCAGATCATCAGCCAGACTCTGTTCAACTTAGATAGTGTTAGTGTGCGGGGATCACTGGTCGGCATGGACTCGGTGGGCCGAAGGGCCTGTTTCCGTGCTGTATCTCTACACTAAACTAAATGGAAACAAGAGGAAGGAAGGAGAATGCAAATTCTGACTTTTATTCTGCTTTGCGTTAATTTGCATTTTATATTTTTAGGTACGGGAGGAATATTGGACATTTCTCACCGGAATCCTTGGCTTAAAGGGCCCGCAGTACTCTGAGTTTCCTGTCAGCTCCTCTGTACCTTTGTGCAGTTTACAGCAGAGGCACCCCTCCATCAAGCAGGTTGGTTTGCTCGCTAGAAATGACAGCCACAGATTACAGAGATGGATCAATGAATGTATGAATGAATCTTTACTGCAGAATTAGACAGACACAAAATGCTGCAGTAACTCAGCGGGACAGGCAGCATCTCTGGAGGGAAGGAATGTACAAGTGTCAGGGATTATGGGGAGAAGGAAGGCAGGAGAATGGGGTTAGGTGGGAGAGATGGATCAGCCATGATTGAATGGCGGAGTAGACTTGATGGGCCGAATGGCCTAATTCTACTCCTATCACTTGACCTAATTCTACTTTCATTTATGATCTTCTGAATGCGTGATGTTTCGGCTCGAGACCCTTCTTAAGCCAAGTCACAGAGATATTCTTTGTTTTGCAATACCCAAGGTATAGAAACATAGAAACATAGAAATTAGGTGCAGGAGTAGGCCATTCGGCCCTTCGAGCCTGCACCGCCATTCAATATGATCATGGCTGATCATCCAACTCAGTATCCCGTACCTGCCTTCTCTCCATACCCCCTGATCCCTTTAGCCACAAGGGCCACATCTAACTCCCTCTTAAATATAGCCAATGAACTGGCCTCGACTACCCTCTGTGGCAGAGAGTTCCAGAGATTCACCACTCTCTGTGTGAAAAAAGTTCTTCTCATCTCGGTTTTAAAGGATTTCCCCCTTATCCTTAAGCTGTGACCCCTTGTCCTGGACTTCCCCAACATCGGGAGCAATCTTCCTGCATCTAGCCTGTCCAACCCCTTAAGAATTTTATAAGTTTCTATAAGATCCCCTCTCAATCTCCTAAATTCTAGAGAGTATAAACCAAGTCTATCCAGTCTTTCTTCATAAGACAGTCCTGACATCCCAGGAATCAGTCTGGTGAACCTTCTCTGTACTCCCTCTATGGCAATAATGTCCTTCCTCAGATTTGGAGACCAAAACTGTACGCAATACTCCAGGTGTGGTCTCACCAAGACCCTGTACAGCTGCAGTAGAACCTCCCTGCTCCTATACTCAAGGAGCAGGGAGGTTCTACTGCAGTTGTACAGGGTCTTGGTGAGACCACACCTGGGTATGTAAAGGGATGCTACATAATGGGCGGCGACAAATTTACAAAGTATTCCGCAGCAGATTCTCCATTGTTCTCCCCCTCCCCTCACGACGGTTCCCACACGCCGGGACCTCCTGTCTTCTCGCGGTGCGTCCGTCCTTTTGCACCCACGTGACCCGTCCTCGACGACCGCCGCCCTCATCGACCGCCGCACCGACCACGGTTTTAGTCACACAGGCCCTTTGGCCCACCGAGCCCACACCGACCAGTGATCACCACTATCCTACACACACTAGGGACAATTTACATTTATACCAAAGCCAATTAACTTTCAAACTTTTCTGGATTGTGTGGTGAAACCGGAGTACCCGGAGAAAACCCATGAGGTCACAGGGAGAATGTACAAACTCCATACAGACAGCACTCGCTGTATCTCTAAACTCAACTAAACTTGATGTGAGTGTGTGTGTATATAAATATATATGTATATATATATATAAATATATATGTATGTGTGTGTATATATATATATATTGTAAGGCAGAGAATTCCACACTCACAACTCTCTGTGTGGAAAAGTGTTTCCTCATCTCCGTTCTAAATGGCCTACCCCTTATTCTTAAACTGTGGCCCCTGGTTCTGGACTCCCCCAACATCGGGAACATCTTCCTGCCTCTAGCGTGTCCAAACCCTCAATCAAACTCAGCGGGTCAGGCAGCTTCTCTGGAGAACATGGACAGGTGACGTTTCGGGCCGGGACCCTTCTTACCGACCATCGATCACCCGTTCGCACTAGTTCGATGTCATCCCACTTTCTCATCCACTCCCTACACACTAGAGGCAATTTACAGAGGGCCGATTAACATACATTTTTTCCCAGGGTGGAAATGTCCAACACTAGAGGGCGTAGCTGTATGGTGAGAGGGGGGAAAGTTTAACAGAGATGTACAGGGCAGGTTTTTTTACACAGTGGGTGCCTGGAACGCGCTGCCAGGGGTGACGGTGGAGGCAGATACGATAGTGCCGTTTAAGAGGCTTTTCGATGGGCAGGAAGGAACTGCAGATGCTGGTTTAAATCGTAGATCGACACAAAATGCTGCAGTATCTCTGGAGTTAAGGAATGGGTGACGTTTCAGGTCGAGACCCTTTTTCAGACTGACTCTCCTTCAGTCGAGGAATGTTGGCATGGACATTGTGGGCTGAAGGGCCTGTTCCTGTGCTGTACTGTACTACGTTCTATGTTATGGGGAGAAGGCAGGCACGGGTTATTACGCGGTGCTGGCACGAAGGGCCGAATGGCCTACTCCTGCACCTATTTTCTATGTTTCTATGTTCTGACTCCCTGTCCATATATCTATTTGTCGCTTTATTTCTTCAAAAGTCTCCTGGCATCATTCCACAGTGACTTTTGTACTTCACCCAGAGAGAGTCATAGAATGATACAGTGTGGAAACAGGCCCTTCGGCCCAACTCGCCCATACCGGCCACCATGTCCCAGCTACCCTAGTCCCACTTGCCTGCGCTTGGTCCATAACCCTCCAAACCTGTCATATCCATGTACCTGTCCAACTGTTTCTTAAACGTTGCCTCAACTACCTCCTCTGGCAGCTTGTTCCATACACCCACCACGTCTGTGTGAAAAAGTTACCCCTCAGATTCCTATTAAACTTTTCCCCTTCACCTTGAACCTAAGTCCTCTGGTCCTCGATTCCCCTACTCTGGGTAAAAGGCTCTGTGCATCTACCCGATCTATTCCTCTCATGATTTTATACACCTCTATAAGATCTCCCCTTTCGTATCTCACCCAGTACTTCTGTAATTACCAGCTGCATGCGTGTAGTGAAATGTTTTTATCTCATGGTTCAGCGTTCGAGGTCAGTCCCCAGAGTTGTGAGGAAACAACTTGACTCGCGAACGTTGCTGCGCCCTGGCCTAGTTTAGACAATAGACAATAGGTGCAGGAGTAGGCCATTCGGCCCTTCGAGTCAGCACCGCCATTCAATGTGATCATGGCTGATTATCCCCAATCAGTACTCCGTTCCTGCCTTCTCCACACATCCCCTGACTCCGCTATCTTTAAGAGCCCTATCTAGCTCTCTCTTGAAAGCATCCAGAGAAGCTGCCTCCACCGCCCTCTGAGACAGAGAATTCCACAGATTCACAACTTTCTGTGAGAAAAAGTGGTTCCTCGTCTCCGTTCTAAATGGCTTACTCCTTATTCTGAGGAAAGATTGAAAAGACTAGGCTTGTATTCACTGGAGTTTAGAAGGATGAGGGAGGGATCTTATAGAAACATATACAATTATAAAAGGACTGGACAAGCTAGATGCAGGAAAAATGTTCCCAATGTTGGGCGAGTCCAGAACCAGAGGCCACAGTCTTAGAATCATTTAAGACTGAGGTGAGCAAAAACTTTTCTACCCAGAGAGTTGTGAATTTATGGAATTCCCTGCCACAGAGGGCAGTGGAGGCCAAATCACTGGATGGATTTAAGAGAGAGTTAGATAGAGCTCTAGGGGCTAGTGGAATCAAGGGATATGGGGAGAAGGCAGGCACGGGTTATTGATAGGGGACGATCAGCCATGATCACAATGAATGGCGGTGCTGACTCGAAGGGCCGAATGGCCTCCTCCTGCACCTATTTTCTATGTTTCTATGTTTCATAATAGACAGGCAGACTGTCCACACGTCTCTACCTCCTATCTCTTTTACTCTTGTTTCAGAAGTCCAGCAGCAGCTTTGCCTTGGAGTAGTGTGCATCTTCTGACAACGCTGGAGGGGATGGACTTGAAGCACTTTATTACAATGAGTTTACCTGGTGGACCTCTAATGTGAATCCCACCGCGGATACCACACCGCGACGAACTGTGGCCGGAAACCTTCAGGGATTTTGTTTCTTCCACCATTCCTGGTGGGCCGGGAAGGTTTAGTTTAGTTTAGTTTTGAGATAAAGTACGGAAACAGGCCCTTCGGCCCACCGAGTCCGTACCAACCAACGACCCCTGTACACAAACACTATCATACACACACTAGGGGAAATGCACAATTATACCAGGCCAATTAACCTACAAACCTGCACGTCTTTGGAGTGTGGGTGGAAACCGGAGCACCCGGAGAAAACCCACGCAGGTCACAGGGAGAAGATACAGACAGCACCCGTGGTCAGGATTGAACCCTGGTCTCTGCCGCTGCGACTCTACCACAGCCCCACCGTGCTACTGGTCCATTGCTGAATTCGGGAGGAACACCAGGATGGATTGAGCTGGATGCTGGGAAGAAGATGCACGCACAAGGTGTCAGTTCAAAGCCAGAGGTCTATCCTAGGACACAAAGCTGGAGTAACTCAGCGGGACAGGCAGCATCTCCGGAGAAGAGAAGTCTCGGGTCGAGTCCCTTCTTCAGATCTTTTCCATCCTGGGACCCCCACTTTCCTGAAAGACCTCCCACTGCTGTTGCTCCATCCAGGTCACTGAACAATGGTGGTGGCATGGTGGTAGAGTTGTTGCCTCACAGCGCCAGAGACCCGGGTTCCATCCTGACCACGGTTGCTGTCTGTACGTTCTCCCCGTGACTGTGTGTGTGTGTGTGTGTTTACCGCTGGCATCTCCGCTTTCCTCCCACGCTCCAAAGACATGGGGGTTTGTACATTAATTTGCTTCATTGAAACTGTAAATTGTCCCCAGTGTGTGTAGGATAGTGTCAGTGTGCGGGGATCGCTGGTCGGCACGGACTCGGGGGGCCGAAGGGCCTGTTTCCGCGCTGTATCTCTAAAGTGAAAGTGCGATGTTGTGCAGTGATGGTTCAGCACCCAGCGAACGGCTGATGGATTTACCGAGACATTGCAACACCTACCTGCTTCCGCCCAGCGAGCTGGGTGTGGTGGAATGCTGTTATGTGTTCCCCTCATCTGTCTCTGCTCATCTCAACCTTGCCTCCACATCTGGACCTGTGCAGAGGGAGGTGGAACAGCCCGCCAGCTGTGGCCACACCAGCCAGTGGTCTTGTGGTATCGCCAGTGCGAGGGGGTCTGTAAACTGGAGGGAGGGAACCCCAGTGACCATCCAGCTGTGGCTCTGGCACAGGGTAGTGATCCCAGTGTAACACTGGCACAGGGCAGTGATCCCACTGTAACACTGGCATAGGTCAATGGTCCCAGTGTAACACTGGCACAGGGCAGTGATCCCAGTGTAACTGGGACAGGGCAGTGATCCCAGTGTAACACTGGCACAGGGCAGTGATCCCAGTGTAACTGGGACAGGGCAGTGATCCCAGTGTAACACTGGCACAGGGCAGTGATCACAGTGTAACACTGGCGCAGGTCAATAGTCCCAGTATAACACTGGCAGAGCTGGGCAATGATCCCAGTGTAACACTGGCACAGGGCAGTGATCCCAGTGTAACACTGGCACAGGGCAGTGATCCCACTGTAACACTGGCACAGGTCAATGGTCCCAGTGTAACACTGGCATAGGTCCACATGGTCCACAGTGTAACATGGACAGGTCAATGGTCCCAACTGCAAGGGCAGTGATCCCAAGTGTAACATGACACAGGGCCGTGATCCCACAGCGTACCACTGGCACAGGGCAGTGTCCCCAGTGTAACACTGGCATCAGGGCAGTGATCCCCAGTGTACACTGGCCCACGGGCAGTGATCCCCAGTGTACACTGGCAGCAGGTCAATGGTCCCAGTGAAACACTGGCACAGCTGGGTGTGTGATCCACAGCGTCACACTGGCACAGGGTAATGGTCCAGTGTAACACTGGCACAGCTGGGCCAATGGTTCACCAGTGTAACACTGGCATGGGGTGGGAATCCCCGTGTAACACTGGCACAGGGCCTTGATTCCCAGTGTTACACTGGCACGCCAGTGATCCCATGTTTAGAACTGATTAGTGTCAATGTACTGTTCAAAAAGTAGGACATATGTTTGTAAATAAAGGCTTAAGCGTGCAATTCCAATCCACATGTGTTTAAACTATTTGTGATTTTTAAAATGGACCTGTTTCCATGCCGTATCTTAAAGCTAAAGCTGAGTTTAACTGGCTGGTGACCCAGGTCCCTTTGGGCAGGAAGGAACTGCAGGTGCTGGTTTAAACCGAAGATAGACACAAATGCTGGAGTAACTCAGTGGGACAGGCAACATCTCTGGAGAGAAGGAATGGGTGACGTTTCGAGTCGAGACCTGAAAGGGTGTATGGAACAAGCTGCCGGGGGAGGTAGTTGAGGCTGGGACTGTAACATTGATGACATTTGGACAGGTGTATGGATGGGAAAGGTTCAGAGGGGATCATCAGTTCAATCAAGCACTCAATCAACCTTTATTGTCATCTTGCAAGCAACAGTTGTACAGTGCAAAATTAAAAGACGTTTCCCAGGGAATAGCGGAGCATCGCACATGAAATTTAAAACATTTCACACATAATAACACTAAAAACAATCCAGTCCCTGATGGAACAGTATAAATAGTTAAAAGCAGGTAAAACACAACGTTAAAATACAATAAACCAATCATAAAAATGTCCGGGGCAGCTGATATGAGTGGCCAGTGCCAGTTATTAAAGTGTCCGTGCCAGCCGCAGAATCAAGTGACTGTGAGTACAGAGTGACTGTTTAGCAGCCTCACAGCCTGTGGTAGGAAGCTGTTTAGCAGTCTGGTAGTCCGGGCTTTGATGCTTCGATATCTCTTGCCTGATGGCAGGAGATCCAGGTGTATGTGGAGGGGGTGCAATTTGTCCTTAGCAAATCCCTGAGCTTTTTTCAGACAGCGGCTCTGGAACAGTTCTTGTACCGAGGGTAGGGAGATGCCAATGATCCTCTCTGCTCCCCTCACTACCCTCTGCAGAGCCTTCCTGTCCGAGCAGTTGCAGGTGGAGTACCACGTATTTATGCAGTACGTGAGTACAGACTCCACCGTACTCCTGTAGAAAGTCCTGAGGATGTTGGTGAGGCCTGTTTTAGTTTCCTCAGGAAGTGCAGTCGCTGATGGGCCCGTTTGACGGACCCAGTGGTGTTCCTGGACCAGGTGAGACTGTCTGTAATTTGCACTCTGAGGAACTTTATGCTCTCCACTCTCTCCACTGTGGTGCTACTGATGTTGAGGGGTGTGTGCTTTGGCTGCTCCCTCCTGAAGTCGACAACCATCTCCTTCGTTTTGTCGACATTTAATTCTAGATTATTTTTGTCGCACCAGTCCACTAGTTGTTTTACTTCCTCCCTGTACATTGATTCGTCATCTCCGCTGATGAGTCCCACCACTGTTGTGTCATCCGCGAATTTTATGATCTTATTGTCCCTGAATCTGGCAGCACAGTCATGTGTGAGCAATGTGAACAACAGCGGGCTGAGCACACAGCCTTGAGGGGAGCCGGTGCTCAGCGTGATCGAGCCTGAAGTGTTCTTGCCAACACGGACTGACTGCGGTCTCTCTGTCAGAAAGTCCAAGATCCAGTGACACAGGGTGGTGTTGAGGCCCAGCAGGGTTAGTTTCTCCACAAGTCTCTGTGGGATGATGGTGTTAATAAGTGATAGGAGCAGAATTAGGCCATTCGGCCCATCAAGTCTACTCCGCCATTCAATCATGGCTGATCTATCTCTCCCTCCTAACCCCCATAACCCCTGACACCCGCACTAATCAAGAATCTATCTATCTCTGCCTTACAAATATACACTGACTTGGCCTCCATAGCCTTCTGTGGCAAAGAATTCCACAGATTCACCACCCTCTGAAAAAAAAAATCCTCCTCATCTCTTTCCTAAACATAGAAACATAGAAACATAGAAATTAGGTGCAGGAGTAGGCCATTCGGCCCTTCGAGCCTGCACCGCCATTCAATATGATCATGGCTGATCATCCAACTCAGTATCCCGTACCTGCCTTCTCTCCATACCCTCTGATCCCCTTAGCCACAAGGGCCACATCTAACTCCCTCTTAAATATAGCCAATGAACTGGCCTCGACTACCCTCTGTGGCAGGGAGTTCCAGAGATTCACCACTCTCTGTGTGAAAAAAGTTCTTCTCATCTCGGTTTTAAAGGATTTCCCCCTTATCCTTAAGCTGTGACCCCTTGTCCTGGACTTCCCCAACATCGGGAGCAATCTTCCTGCATCTAGCCTGTCCAACCCCTTAAGAATTTTGTAAGTTTCTATAAGATCCCCTCTCAATCTCCTAAATTCTAGAGAGTATAAACCAAGTCTATCCAGTCTTTCTTCATAAGACAGTCCTGACATCCCAGGAATCAGTCTGGTGAACCTTCTCTGCACTCCCTCTATGGCAATAATGTCCTTCCTCAGATTTGGAGACCAAAACTGTACGCAATACTCCAGGTGTGGTCTCACCAAGACCCTGTACAACTGCAGTAGAACCTCCCTGCTCCTGTACTCAAATCCTTTTGCTATGAAAGCTAACATACCATTCGCTTTCTTCACTGCCTGCTGCACCTGCATGCCCACTTTCAATGACTGGTGTACCATGACACCCAGGTCTCGCTGCATCTCCCCTTTTCCTAGTCGGCCACCATTTAGATAATAGTCTGCTTTCCTGTTTTTGCCACCAAAATGGAGAACCTCACATTTATCCACATTATACTGCATCTGCCAAACATTTGCCCACTCACCCAGCCTATCCAAGTCACCTTGCAGTCTCCTAGCATCCTCCTCACAGCTAACACTGCCCCCCAGCTTAGTGTCATCCGCAAACTTGGAGATATTGCCTTCAATTCCCTCATCCAGATCATTAATATATATTGTAAATAGCTGGGGTCCCAGCACTGAGCCTTGCGGTACCCCACTAGTCACTGCCTGCCATTGTGAAAAGGACCCGTTTACTCCTACTCTTTGCTTCCTGTTTGCCAGCCAGTTCTCTATCCACATCAATACTGAACCCCCAATGCCGTGTGCTTTAAGTTTGTAAACTAATCTCTTATGTGGGACCTTGTCGAAAGCCTTCTGGAAGTCCAGATACACCACATCCACTGGTTCTCCCCTATCCACGCTACTAGTTACATCCTCGAAAAATTCTATAAGATTCGTCAGACATGATTTACCTTTTGTAAATCCATGCTGACTTTGTCCAATGATTTCACCACTTTCCAAATGTGCTGCTATCCCATCTTTAATAACTGACTCTAGCAGTTTCCCCACTACCGATGGAGCATCCTTTGACCTCTGGTCCTTGGTTCTCCCACTGGTGGAACATCCTCTCCACATCCTCTCTATCCAAGGACATGGGCCAAACGTGGGCAGGTGGTAGCAGTGTAGATGGGGCATCTTGGTCGGCATGGGCATGTTGGGCCGAAGGGCCAGAGTGAGCACCACCAGAAATTGGAGGAGCAGCACCTCATATTCCTCTTGGGCAGTCTGCACCCTAGCGGCATAAACATTGAAATCTCCAATTTCCGGTAGCCCTTGCTGTCTCCTCCCCTTCTCAGCTCTCCCTCAACCCTCGGGCTCCTCCTCTTCCTTTCTCCTTTTTTCTCCCCCCCCCCCCCCTCATCCTAACTCAGAAGCTCCATAGATGCTGCCTCGCCCGCTGACTTTCTCCAGCATTTTTGTCCACCTTCGATTTTCGAGCATCTGCAGTTCCTTCTTAAACAGTTTCTGTGCTAGTTGGTTCTAGATGCGTCACTGCCTCTGATTATGGCTTTGGGCATGCGGGCGTGGAAAGTGCCTCCATTATTTAACCACTGGCATCTCGAGTGTGCATGGTGCTGTGGCTCTTGCTTCCCTCCGCAGTCTGTGGTGTTGCCACCGCTGGGTCTACCCACCGCCGAGGTTGCCCGGGTCACGCCCAACAAGAACCTCAACTGGTGGAGCCACAGCTATACCAAGGTAGAGGCTGAGGATGAGTGTGGTGGGTGACTCACCTCCCGACAAGACACGGGCTCTCCACCATCGAACCATCACGTGACAATAATAAGCTAAACTAAACTAAACTCAATACTATAGGCACTGTGCCACCAGAGAGATGAGTGATGAGATCCCATGGTGGAAATCCAGAATGAAGAGATGATGGAGAACGGGCTCCACTGAATAGTTTAGTTTACTACAGAGATACAGCGCGGAAACAGGCCCTTCGGCCCACCGAGTCTGTGCCGACCAGCGATCCCCGCACATTAACACTATCCTTCACACACACAAGGGACAATTTACATTTATACCCAAGCCAATTATACTCGCAATTACACTGGGCTTGTACACTCTGGAGTTTAGAAGGATGAGAGGGTTTCTTATTGAATCATATAAGATTGTTAAGGGCTTCGACACGCTAGAGGCAGGAAACATGTTCCCGATGTTGGGGGAGTCCAGAACCAGGGGCCACACAGTTTAAGAATAAGGGGTAAGCCATTTAGAACAGAGACGAGGAAACGCTTTTTCACACAGAGAGTGGTGAGTCTGTGGAATTCTCTGCCTCAGAGGGCGGTGGAGGCAGGTTCTCTAGATGCTTTCAAGAGAGAGCTAGATAGGGCTCTTAAAGATAGCGGAGTCAGGGGATATGGGGAGAAGGCAGGAACGGGGTACTGATTGGGGATGATCAGCCATGATCACATTGAAATGCGATGCTGGCTCAAAGGGCAGAATGGCCTATTGTCTATTGTCTATAATTAACCTACAAACCTGCACGTCTTTGGAGTGTGGGAGGAAACCGAAGATCTGGGAGAAATCCCATGCAGGTCACGGGGAGAACGTGCAAACTCTGTACAGACAGCACCCGTGGTTGGGATGGAACCCGGGTCTCTGGCGCTGTGAGGCAGCAACTCTACTGCTGCGCCACCGTGCCACCCTTCTCAGCACCATCGAGGGGTGGGCACTAAATGCTGTCCTAAGGCCTGATGTCAACATCTCTATGCAGTGAATCAGCAGAAAGTGTGTACTTCAAGAACCTAGAGCGGGCCATTGCCATATGTACCACCAATGGAACAAGGGCATTCTTACTTGCAGCAGCACATCAGGCCTGTAAACCCACCTCATAGATAGTCTTTGGGTACTTTTACAGCAGTGATTGAGAGGTTTTTGATTAGTGAGGGTGTCGGGGGTTATGGGGAGAAGGCAGGAGAATGGGGTTGAGAGGGAGTGATAGATCAGCCACAATTGAATGGCGATTGCCCACCATCTAACCACGCAGGTCACAGGGAGGAAGGTACAAACTCTGTACAGACAGCACCAGTAGTCAGGATCGAACCTGGGTCTCTGGTGCTGTAAGGCAGTGACTCTACCGCTGCGCCACCGTATTCAAGAGCCTGATGTGCTGCTGCAAGTAAGAATGCCCTTGTTCCATTGGTGGTACATATGGCAATGGCCCGCTCTAGGTTCTTGAAGTAGATGGCTGTCGGGAAGAAGCTGGTCCTGAAGGTAGACAAAAGTGCTGGAGAAACTCAGCGGGTGCAGCAGCATCTATGGAACAAAAGAAATATGCAACGTTTCGGGCCGAAACCCTTCTTCAGACTAATAGGGGTCCTGAACCTGGACGTTACAGTTTTCAGGCTACTCTATCATCTTTCCGATGGCAGGAATGAGATGAGATCGTGGCCAGGGTGATGAGGGTCTCTGATGATGCTGGCTGCATTTTTCAGGCAGCCACTCCTCTAGATCCCTTCGATGGTGGGGAGGTCAGTACTGGGCTGGACTGGGCAGTGTTCACCACTACCTTTCAGTCTGAAGAAGGGTTTCGACCCGAAACGTCGCCTCTTCCTTCGCTCCATAGATGCTGCCTCACCCTCTGAGTTCCTCCAGCATTTTTGTCTACCTTCGATTTTTCCAGCATCTGCAGTTCTTTTTTAACCACTTCCTTTAATCTTGTTCGTTCCTTGAGTTAAGTGTGAGTTGTCACCTGCTCCATTGCATTCTTGGAAACAAGGCTACAGTTAAACCACAGACACGCAAATGGCTTTTTAAAAATGCATTGTAGTTACTAATGTTATCCAGGGTTCATGGTTCTTTAATGTAACATATACAGACATACGGTGAAATTATTTTTTTTTGGGTACAGTTCAGTAAAGTATTGCCCTACCTCAGCTCAGCACAATCCCCGATTAGAAACATAGAAACATAGGCAATAGATGCAGGAGGCCATTCGGCCCTTCGAGCCAGCACCGCCATTCATTGTGATCATGGCTGATCGTCCCCTATCAATAACCAGTGCCTGCCTTCTCCCCATATCCCTTGATTCCATTAGCTCTATCTAACTCTCTCTTCAATCCATCCAGTGATTTGGCCTCCACTGCCCTCTGTGGCAGGGAATTCCATAAATTCACAACTCTCTGGGTGAAAAAGTTTTTTCTCACCTCAGTCTTAAATGACCTCCCCTTTATTCTAAGACTGTGGCCCCTGGTTCTGGACTCGCCCAATATTGGGCACATTTTTCCTGATTCTAGCTTGTCCAGTCCTTTTATAATTTTATATGTTTCTATAAGATATCCACTCATCCTTCTAAACTCCAGTGAATACAAGCGTAGTCTTTTCAATCTTTCCTCATACGACAGTCCCGCCATCCCAGGGATCAATCTCGTGAACCTACGCTGCACTGCCTCAATCACAAGGATGTCCTTGTTCTCCAGAGATGCTGTCTGACCCGCTGAGTTACTCCAGCTATCTCAGCGCAGGTGCTGCTTGCTGCCGTTACTGAGCGGTAGGTACGCCTGGCAACAGGTGTCTGGGCCCGTGGACGGTTGTGCCTGGGAACCAGAGAGCGTGGGAGAGTGTGCGCCACTGAAACCCACCATCAAAACCACCTCCGTACCCCAGAGAGCCCAGGACGCTGCAACATTGAACAAGGGAGGCAGCTGTAAAAGACACACTGACATCTGGTCTACAACATTGAGCCAGATTACTGCTCAGTTTAGTCTGAAGAAGGATTTCGACCCAAAATGTCACCCATTCCTTCTCTCCTGCGATGCTGCCTGTCCTGCTGAGTAATGCCCCTGTCCCACTTAGGAAACCTGAACGGAAACCTCTGGAGACTTTGCGGCCCACCCAAGGTTTCCGTGCGGTTCCCGGAGGTTTTTGTCAGTCTCCCTACTTGCTTCCACTACCTGCAACCTCCGGCAACCACCTGCAACCTCCGGGAACCGCACGGAAACCTTGGGTGGGTCGCAAAGTCTCCAGAGGTTTCCGTTCAGGTTTATCAAGTGGGACAGGAGCATTACTCCAGCATTTTGTGTCTACCTTCAGAAAAATACCTTGCATCTGGTTTCTGGTGCATTTGTCAGCTGGAGATTCGTGGGTGGTTATGTCATAAGGTCATAAGTAATAGGAGCAGAATTAGGCCATTCGGCGCACCAAGTCATACAATTAGACCGAAGCCAATTAACCCACAAACCTGTACGTCTTTCGAGTGTGGGAGGAAACCGCAGCATCTGCAGTTCTTTCCTAGTGTTCAGTTTTGTTTAGTTTAGAGATACAGCGCGGAAACAGGCCCTTCAGCCCACCAATTCCGTACTGACCATCGATCACCTGTCCACTAGTCTACCCTACTAGCAAGGAGAAGATTGCCAACCAGCAATCCCCTTACACTAACACTATCCTACACGGGCTATGCTAACTATCCCTAATCGCACCTTGCCTTCCTGAATACAGGATCACCACTGATTGTCTGCCACCCTCGGTTCCAGAGCCTTATCCATTTTACCGGAACTGCCTATTTCCCAATAACACGTTCTCCCAATGATTCAATGACTCTGTCTGCAATTCCTCAACAAACTAGACAATCCATGGACCAAGATTGGGACGACCTTCAGGCATCACACCATCACATAAACCAACCTCCCTTCCATCGACTCCATCTACACCTCACGCTGCCTCGACAAGGCCAGCAGCATCATCAAGGGCCAGTCTCACCCCGGTCATTCCCTCCTCTCCCCTCTCCCATCAGGCAAAAGGAAAGATAGATCAACCATGATTGAATGATGGAGAGGACTCGATGGGCCAAATGGCCTAATTCTGCTCCTATCACTTATGAACTTACGAAGATACGGAAGTGTGAAAACGCACACCTCCAGATTCAGGGACAGTTTCTTCCCAGCTGTTACCAGGCAATGGAATCATCCTACCACAAACACTCAGCAGGTCGGGCAGCATCTGTAGAGAGAAGTCGATGGGAGTATATGCTGATTTAATGAGGGTAATGAACCAGTGGTCAGTGAGGTTGCCAGTTGCCGAGGGCTACAACAGGCCCAGTGAGGGGATGGGCTCTCCTGTACGGACACTGGCCTCCACTGGGCAGTGTCTGAGACCACAGGCAGAGGGCAGTGTGGAGCTGGGATGGAGAACTGGGGGGCACGGTGGCACAGCGGGTAGAGTTGCTCCCTCACAGAGCCAGAGATCCAGGTTCGATCCTGACCACGGGTGCTGTCTGTACGGAATTTGTACGTTCTCCCTGTGACAGTGTGGGTTTATCTCTGGGTGCTCCGGTTTCCTCCCACATCCCAAAGACGTACATGTTTGTAGGTTAATTGGTCCTCTGTAAATTGCCCCTACTGTGTAGGGAGTGGATGCTATAGTGGGATAACATAGAACTGGTGTGTGAACTGGTCGGCGTGGACTCGGTGGGCCGAAGGGCCTGTTTCTATGCTGTATCTCTAAACTAAACTAAACTGACCTTGTCCTTGTCACCATCTCTACATTTTTGTCTCTAGCTGTTTCTTTCTGTTCTCTTCCTCCACTCTCTGGTCTCCCATTCCCTCTCTCCAATCTCTCACTCATTTTCTCATTCCCTCTCTCTCGTCTCTCATTCCCTCTCTCACATTCTCTCATTCTCCATCTCTCTCATCTTTCACTCCTCTCTCAGTCTCTCTCTCTCTCTCCGTGTCTCAGTTTCTTACTCTCCATCTCCTACTCTCTCATTCCCTCACTCCAATCTCTCTCTCTCTCTCTCCAGTTCCTCCATCCTCTCTCCAATTTCTTGATCCCTCTCGCCCTCGCCTCTCTCAGTCTCGCTCTCCCCCTCTCAGTCACTCACTCCCTCTTTCAGTCTTTCACTCCCTCTCTCCAATCTCTCTCGCTCAGTTTCACGCTCCCTCTCTCCAATCTCCACGCCCTACTGCTGGCCAGACCTATCTCAGCTCCCGTGGCCAAACTCAGCCCAGGTGAAGAATTTGAGCAGCTCCGATCACAAAGCCCCAGTAGCAGAATTTAGTTTCAGAATAAATTCCCCAATGTTGGGGGAGCCCAGAACCAGGGCTCACAGTTTAAGAATAAGGGGTCGGCCATTTAGGACTGAGATGAGGAAAAACATTTTCACCCAGAGAGTTGAGAATGTGGAATTCTCTGCCACAGAGGGCAGTGGAGGCCAATTCACTGGATGTTTTCAAGAGAGAGTTAAATTTAGCTCTTAGGGCTAAAGGAATCAAGGGATATGGGGAGAAAGCAGGAACGGGGTACTGATTTTGGATGATCAGCCATGATCATATTGAATGGCGGTGCTGGCTAGAAGGGCTGAATGGCCTCCTCCTGCACCTATTTTTCTATGAAGAAGAAAACCACATAAAGCTGTATCAAAGGGGGGAGCGGAATGGCTAATACACAACATTATTGAGTAAAACCACAGGAAACATGCGAGGAAAGATCTTCGCTGTCAGCTCAAATCTCTGATGTTGAATTGCCCAGTGACTCTACACAACTCTGGAGTGTGCAGGAAGGAACTGCAGATGCTGGTTTACAATGAAGATAGACACAAAATGCTGGAGTAACTCAGCGGGTCAGGCAGCATCTCTGGAGAGAAGGAATGGGTTATCTCTCGATTTCACACCTTACACTTCCTTATCTTTCATTTCCCTCTCCCCTGACTGTTAGTCTGAAGAAAGGTCTTGACCAGAAACGTCACCCATTCCTTCTCTCCAGAGATGCTGCCTGTCCCGCTGAGTTACTCCGGCATTTTGTGTCTGTCTTTCGAGTGCAAGGCAAATAGACGGCTCGGATCCTGGGTGAAAGAAGGAATTACCCATTCAGTGTTCAATTCACAATTTGGATAATTATCAAAGAGCTGTTCCGTTTCTGAAACCCACCTCAGAAGCCCCTGTTGTAGCATTCGATGCAGCTTTATAGGACTTGCGCATTTGGAGTATTCACGGTCAGGTCGGGGTGGGAGTTCCCCCCGCCACGGGTACCATGTAATCCCGAGCTACCTGCTCCATGGTCGGATAGTCGGTGACTAAACCGTCTCCCCCACCTGGTTTGCCAGGTGAGGAGGGGGCTGTGGACCCCCAGCAGGAACAAAAACAAGACCTGGCAAAGGGTGGATGAGCTTCTAGCAAGCCAACGGCCATCCACACTTCAGTAGAAGTTGCGATCACTGTCGTACACGGCATTGTAAGGAACGATGATAAAACACACACACCAAAATCCTAGACTTCCAGCGGCGGAAGTCCGCAGGAACTGGATGTGTGGTGCGCCCGTCACCGTTCCCGTCTCAAACCAGCACCACTGCGCCGCTAGTCAAGGACCAGTCGCACCCCCGGTCACTATCTTCTCCCCTCTCCCATCAGGCATAAGGAAAGATAGATCAACCATAATTCAATGATGGAGTGTGGACTCGATGGGCCAAATGGCCTAATTCTTCCCCTGTCACATGAGCTTATGAAAGTACAGAAGTGTGAAAACGCACACCTCCAGATTCAGGGACAGTTTCTTCACAGATGTTATCAGGCAACTGAATCATTCTACCACAACCAGAGAGCAGTCCTGAACTACTATCTACCTCCTTGGGGAACCTCAGACTATCTTTAATGGGACTATTGACCCATTGAACCATTGGCCATTGACCATTGAACCATTGACCATTGAACCATTGACCATTGACTGTTGAACCATTGAACCATTAACCATTGAACCTTGAACATTGACCATTGAACCCTTGACCAGTGACCATTGACCTATGAACCATTAATCATTAAACCCTTAACCAGTGACCATTGACCTTTGAACCATTGAGCCATTAACCATTGACCTTTGAACAATTAACCATTGAACCATTGGATTCCCATCTCCAACAGCGGAACCTTCATGGGACATGGAAGAAAGGGTGAACTGGATAGAAGGGAGAGCTTGCATTTCATTGCCTGGGGACAAGGAGGTGCTTTCAGTGAGGAGGTGTAGTTTGTGCAGAAGCCGAGAGTAAGTTAGCAAGTTCCCCAGCCAGCACGGGTCCCACGAGGATTAGTTGCAGTGCCGCTGGTTGGAAATACCCATTGGTCAGGGTGGCAGGGACCTCCCCAGCTCTCCTGAGGAACGCGCCAGGCTGCTGGGTTTTACCAGCGATCCTCTGTGGCTGTGCACTAACTCTAACCTCATCAGCGGACAAACAAGTTACAAGGGAAGAAATTAGTGCGGTTACAGAAAGGTGGATTCTCACACCCAGTCATAGAGTCATTGAGTGATACAGTGTGGAAACAGACCCTTCAGCCTAACTTGCCCATACTGGCCAACATGTCCCACCTGCTTGCATTTGGTCCATATCCCTCCAAACTTGTCACATCCATGTCCCTGTCTACCTGTTTCTTAAAGGTTGGGAATGTCCCAGCCTCAACTACCTCCTCTGGCACCTTGTTCCATACACCCACCATCCTTTGTGTGAAAAAGTTACCCCTCGGATTCCTATTAAATCTTCTCCCCTTCACCTTAAACCTATGTCCTCTGGCCCTCGATTCCCCTACTCTGGGCAAGAGACCCTGTGCATCTACCCGATCTATTCCTCTCCTCCGACCGAATGGTGGAAAGGCAGGAAACAGAGCGGGCAGTCTTTGTTCCTTCAACTGGCCCAGTGTTGTCTCTTCATGCCTCTTCTGTCCTTATCTCCTTATCTCACACTTTTTTCATAAGTTTAGAAGTGATAGGAGCAGAATGAGGCCATTCGGCCCATCAAGTCCACTCCGCCATTCGATCATGGCTGACCTACCTTTCCCTCTCAACCCCAGCCTTCCGCCCAGTCTTCCTCATAAGTTCAAGTTCAAGTTCAAGTTTGAGTTGACATTTATTGGCACTGTACCAACTGGTACAGCGAGATTTGGGTTGCCATACAGCCATACAAATAAAACAAACACAACACAATATGATAGAATTTACCATGAACATCCCCACACGGCGGGGTCAACGTTCCCCACTGTGAGGGGAGGCAATCAAAGTTTAGTCCACTCCCACAAAACCCCTGATCAAGAATCTTTTTGTCTCTTCATCTCTGGCTTTTGTCCGACCATCTGCCTACAAACCTCACCCTCCCATCATCTGTATCCACCTATCACTCGCCACTCTTTGTCCTGCCCCCTCCTCTCTTCCAGCTTTCTCCCCCCCCCCCCCCACCACAATCAGCTCGAACAAGGGTCCGGACCTGAACCGTCCCCTAACCATGTTCTCCAGAGATGCTGACTGACCTGCTGAGTTACTCCAGCACTTTATGCCTTTTCATTTAGTTTAGCCTAGCTTAGACTTACAGAGAGGAAACAGACCTCTCGGTCCACTGATTCCCTGAACACTAGCCCTATTCCACACACTAGGGATAATTTACAATTTCATGGCAAGAGGATTTGAGTTTAGGAGCAAGGAGGTCCTACTGCAGTTGTACAGGGCCCTGGTGAGACCGCACCTGGAGTATTGGATGCAGTTTTGGCCTCCTAATTTGAGGAAGGACATTATTGCTATTGAGGGAGTGCAGCGTAGGATCACCAGGTTAATTCCCGGGGTGGCGGGACTATCATAAGATAGATGAAAGAATGGGTTGACAACTCTCTGGGTGAAAAGTTTTTCCTCATCTCAGTCCAAAATGGCCGACACCTTATTCTTAAACTATGTGACCCCTGGTTCTGGACTCCCCCAACACCGAGAACATTTTTCCCTGCATGTAGCCTGTCCAATCCCCTAAGAATTTTATATGTTTCTATGAGATCCCCTCTCATTCTTCTAAATTCTAGTGAATACAAGCCCAGTCGATCCATTCTTTATGGCCAACATGGCCTTTTGATGTGTCCTCCGCAGAGCTGAGGCAGGCCAGTGTGGATGAACTCATCACTTGTGTTCCTCTTGTTGTTGAAAAACACAATCTTATTTTGTCTCGGAAACCCGCATGTTTATAGCAGAGAAAGGGACTTTCAGTTCTTGTACACAGTTGGCTGATTGTGACATTGTCTCTCCCTGAAGGCCGGCTTAACCTTGGATCTGGGGCGGCTGGTGATAAGATGTACTCCCTCATCAGCAGAATGTACTTTTTCCTGTGGGAAATGTTCGCAGAAACTCTGGTCAGCAATGTCCGACTCCCAATCCTCTCCCTTCATGAGTCATAGAGTCACAGTGATACAGCGTGGAAACAGGCCCTTCGGCCCAACTTGCCCATGCCGTCCAAGGTGCTCCATCTACACTAGTCCCACCTACCTGCGTTTGGCCCACATCCCTCCATGGCCTATCCAGGTACTGCACCTGCCTACATGTTTCTTAAATGTTGTGACAGAACCAATCTAAGAGAGACAGAAGTGTGAAAACGCACACCTCCAGATCAGGGACAGTTTCTTCCCAGCTGTTATCAGGCAACTGAATCATCCTATCACTAACTAGAGAGTGGTTCTGAGCTGCTAACTACCTCATTGGAGACCCTAGGACTTTCACTAATCAGACCTTAAGGATGTGTCCCACTTTCATGACCTAATTCATGACCTCTGCCGAGTTTGCCCTTGACTCATACTCGCAGCATGGTCGTCACGGGGTGATAGGAGGTCGTAGGTGGTCGTAGGTAGAAACATGGAAACATAGAAAATAGGTGCATGAATAGGCCATTCGGCCCTTCGAGCCTGCAACGCCATTAAATATGATCATGTCTGATCATCCAACTCAGTATCCTGTACCTGCCTTCTCTCCATACCCCCTGATCCCTTTAGCCACAAGGGCCACATCTAACTCCCTCTTAAATATAGCCAATGAACTGGCCTCAACTACCTTCTGTGGCAGAGAATTCCACAGGTTCACCACTCTCTGTGTGAAAAATGTTTTTCTCATCTCAGTCCTAACCGATTTCCCCTTTATCGTAGGTACTCCCCTTTATCGTAGGTAGGTTGCAGGTAGGTCGCAGCAGGTCGTGATGCTAGTCATAGGTACTCGTGGCATCAAGTAGGTCAGGGCGTTTTTTCTAGCCTAATAGCCCTGTCCCACGGTACGAGTTCATTCCAAGAGCTCTCCCGGGTTTAAAAAAAATCAAACTCATGGTAAGCACGGCGCCGACCTGTAGGGGGTATGGCTGCCTAGCCTGCAGCTGTCTGTTTTTCATTTCTTTTTCTTATTTTTAGTTAGTTTAGTGTTTTGTTTTTAAGGAGTTCTAGCTTTTTTATGTGTGGGAGAGGGGGGGGGGGGGGGGGAAGGGGGAAACTAATTTTCAGGGTCCCTACCTGGTCGGAGATGCAGCTTTTCTCCGGGCTGCACTTTCGACCCGTCCTCGCGGTCTACCAGCGGGCCTGGAGCGGCATTTCCTGAGGGGACCGCCCGGAGCCTCGGCATCGGCGGCTGCGGAGCTGCGGGTCCGAGGAGCGAGGGGACCGCCCGGAGCCTCGGCGGTGGCGGCACTGGAGCTGCGGGTGTGAGGACGGCGGTGCAGCGCTGGAGCGCCATTGCGGGGCGGGCGGTGCCTTGCCTGGGTCGCCGCGCTGGAACTCCAGTGAGCTGGGACCGCCGTTAAAAACATCGCGGAGCTGCGGGTGGCGGCGCTGAAACTTTCCATCGGGAGCCTGGGATCTCGCGACGAGATCGCCAGTTGAGCTCCATTCGGCGCGGCCTTGTCGGCTCCGGAAGCCACGGTCTCGAGTAGGGAGGCGGCCGTTCCAGGGTTCCCATGCCACGGAGAGGACTCTCCCGACGCCGGAACATCATCACCCGGCGAGGACGGCCTGGAACATCGGGCCTCCGTAGAGGCAACTGTGGAGGCGTCAATAGGCCCGACTATGGGTGAACATTGGGGATGGGACTGGACTTTGTGCCTTCCCCCATAATGGGAACCATTGTGGGGGGATGTTTTCATGTTAAAGCTATTTATTATTGTTATGTTTGTATTCTTTCTTATGTGCTGCATTGGCAAAAGGAATTTCACTACATCTAGGTGTATGTGACAATAAATCAACCTTTGAACCTTTGAACCTTTGGAATGAACGTGGGGAGTGAGAGGATGAGTCACTTGTCACAGGCGTGACTTGCCTTAGACTTGTACTGGTGGCCACGGTGTTTATGTGGCTGGTTCAGCGCCTTCTGTGGTTACTGGAGATTCCCAGCACATTGATGGTGGGGGAACTGGCACTAGTAACATCATCAAATGCCAGCAAATGATAGCCTCCTGCTTCAGTTTAGCCTAGTTTAGTTAGTTTAGTTTAGTTTATGTTAGTTTAGATTAGTTTAGATTAGATTAGATTAGATTAGATTAGTTTAGTTTAGATTAGATTAGTTTAGATTAGTTTAGATTAGTTTAGTTTAGATTAGATTAGATTAGTTTAGTTTAGTTTAGATTAGTTCAGTTTAGATTAGATTAGTTTAGTTTAGATTAGATTAGAGTAGATTAGTTTAGTTTAGTTTAGTTTAGATTAGTTTAGTTTAGATTAGTTTAGATTAGTTTATCAGTTTATCTTAGTTTAACAGCTTAGTTGAGCTTAATTCAATTTAGTTTTATTTATCATTGCTTAGCTTAGTTCAGTTTAGTTAAATTTAGTTTAGTTTAGTATAGTTTAGTTTAGTTTAGTTTAGCTTAGCTAAGTTACTGTACGTTAGTTACTAAGATTACTGTAGGTAGATAAAAATGCTGGAGAAACTCAGCGGGTGAGGCAGCATCTATGGAGCGAAGGAAATAGGTGACGTTTCGGGTCAAGACCCTTCTTCACATTACTGTATGTTAGTTTACTTTAGTTTAGTGATACAGTGTGAAAGACCTTTCAGCCCATCAAGTCCACGTTGATCATTACTCACCAGCACACTAACACTATCCTACACACACTGTGGACAATTTACAATTTTACCAAAGCCAATTAACCTACAACCTGTACGTCTTTGGAGTGTGGGAGGAAACCGGAGCACCCGGAGAAAACCCACGCAGGTCACAGGGAGAACGTACAAACTCCGTACAGACAGCGGCCGTAGTCAGGATGGAACCCGGGTCTCTGGCGCTGTGAGGCAGCAACTCTACCGCTGCGCCACCATGCCACCCTTAAAGCTGTTCCTGAATCTGTTGGTGCCCAATTTTAACCTTCTGTACTTTCTGCCCGATAGGAGCGGGGAGAGGACGTACAGGTTTGTACGTTAATAGGCTTTGGTAAAATTGTAACATTGTCCCTAGTGTGTGTAAGATAGTATTAGTGTACGGGGATCGCTGGCCGGCACGGACTCAGTGGGCTGAAGGGCCTGTTTACATGCTGTATCTCTAAACTAAACTAAACTCACTACACAGCAACTACCCAGACTGAAGTGCGCACACCCCCGCAGTTAGTGCGGAAAGCTAAATATCAGGTTGCAGAAAATGTTAAAACGACGTTTAAAATAAATCAGATGCTCTGGTTTCCTCCCACATCCTGAAGATGTGCAGGTTTGTAGGTCAAATGGCTTCTGTAAATTGTCCACCGTGTGTAAACTAGAGCTAGTATGTGGGGTGATCGCTGGTCAGTGCGGTCTCGGTTAGCCGAAGGGCCTGTTTCCGCTCTGAATCTCTAAGCTAGGCTGACCGGTGTAAGACAAGCTACTAATTATATTGGCTGCTTTTCCAAGGCAGCGTGTAGCATCGATGGGGTCAATGGCGGGGGAGTCTGGTCTGTGTGATGCACTGTGCCCCATCCACACCCCTCGGCAGTTCCTGGCGGTCTTGGGCAGAGCGGTTCCCAAACCGACCCTCGATGCATCCCCATGGTATGTTTTCTGCAGTGCATCTGTAGAAGAATGCCCGTCCCACTTAGGAAACCTGAACGGAAACCTCGGGAGACGTTGTGCCCCACCCAAGGTTTCCGTGCGGTTCCCGGAGGTTTTTGTCAGTCTCCCTACCTGCTTCCACTACCTGCAACCTCCGGCAACCACCTGCAACCTCCGGGAACCGCACGGAAACCTTGGGTGGGGTGCAAAGTCTCCAAAGGATTCCGTTCAGGTTTCCAAAGTGGGACAGGGGCATTATTAGAGAGGTTGGAGACATGCAGATATAAATCTGTTCAGGAGGTAACTGCACTTCCTCATTGCAATGAAATGATGATTATTATCTGTAGAAGTGTTGCTGATAAATGCTCATCTAACAAAATCAGACACTTCCTGCAAGACCTCAGGCCAGATGGAAGATAAAGACTTGTCAGGCAATTATGCATTCCTACCATGCATCTCTGTCACAGTGCACCCTTCAATATCGTTTCTGCCCTTGAATCTTACACCAACGATAGGGGGCCATTTGGCCCATCATGCAGGTGGTATATTCCTAGTTTCTGCTTCTATCAGGGGAGAACATTGACTGTACACATGCAGCACTGGTGTAGGGGTAGAAAACCGTAGAGAATGGTCAGAAGATAGACGCAAAAAGCTGGGGTAACTCAGCGGGACAGGCAGCATCTCTGGAGGGAAGGAATGGGTGACGTTTCTGGTCGAGACCCTTGGTCAGAATCGTCAGATGTAGCTTCCGATTCGACCCATCTCTTGAATCCAACACTAACGCCCCAGGGAGACATCCAGAGTCTACCTAGATATGTTGGGGTAGTTCAGGTTTAGTTTAGCTTAGAGATACAGTGTGGAAACAGGCCTTTCGGCCCACCGAGACTGCACCGACCAGCGATCACCCCGCATACATTTTACACACGGTGGACAATTTACAGAAGACATTTGACCTACAAACCTGCACATCTTCAGGATGTGGGAGGAAATCAGAGCATCTGATTTATTTTAAACGTTGTTTTAACATTTTCTGCAACTGATATTTAGCTTTCCGCACCAACTGCGGGGGTGTGCGCACTTCAGTCTGGGTAGTTGCTGTGTAGTGAGTTTAGTTTAGTTTAGAGATACAGCATGCAAACAGGCCCTTCAGCCCACTGAGTCCGTGCCGGCCAGCGATCCCCGTACACTAACACTATCTTACACACACTAGGGACAATATTACAATTTTACCAAAGAGAATTAACTTACAAACCTGTACGTCTTTGGAGTGCGGGAGGAGTTCAGTTGTATAGTTTATTCCTTGTTTATTCCTAGTTTATTCAGGAGTTTAGAAGGATGACAGGGCATCTAATTGAAACATATAAGATTGTTAAGGGCTTGGACACGCTAGAGGCAGGAAACATGTTCCCGATGTTGGGGGAGTCCAGAACCAGGGGCCACAGTTTAAGAATAAGGAATAAGCCATTTAGAACGGAGACGAGGAAACACTTTTTCTCACAGAGAGTGGTGAGTCTGTGGAATTCTCTGCCTCAGAGGGCGGTGGAGGCAGGTTCTCTGGATGCTTTCAAGAGAGAGCTAGATAGGGCTCTTAAAAATAGCGGAGTCAGGGATATGGGGAGAAGGCAGGAACGGGGTACTGATTGGGGATGATCAGCCATGATCACATTGAATGGCGGTGCTGGCTCGAAGGGCCGAATGGCCTACTCCTGCACCTATTGTCTATTGTCACGTGTCCCTTCATAGGCCCCCTTCGGTCATGGCTGACCATGGGTGTCTCCAGAGTTGGAGGACGCCTGTGCGTGACTTTGTTTAACGTGGGGAGACTGGTGCACAGACAGCCACCCCACGGTCCTTGACAGATCTGGGTCAGGATCCAGTGGCATGGAGTCCAAGACGACCGGAGACCCTTTTCTGCTGCAGCCTTCATCCGCCTTCCCTGCCGTTGTGACGCTCCACTAAGGTCAGCCATCATCCTCCGCCTGTTCCACCGTTGAGGTCTTGGTTGGATTGGCTCTTTGTCAGAGACCTCCCTCTCCCTAAGACCTCGATCTTACCACCATGGGTAGCCCCTACCAGGAGCGTAGGTCCAGATGGCATCGCTCTCAGGATCTCAGGTCCGCGCAAGCTTCTCCACCCCGACAAGGTGACAATCCACGGTGTACCAAGATACAGGGAAAAGCTTTTGTTGCGTGCTAACCAGTCTATACATGATAACAATCTGGAGCACCCGGAGAAACCCACGCAGGTCACGGGGAGAACGTACAAACTCATGTACAGACAGCGCCCGTACTCAGGATCGAACCTGGGTCTCTGGAGCTGTGAGGCAGCAACTCTACTGCTGTGCCACCCTCATTGATAGGAACTGCCCACTGCAAGCTCTGGACTCTGGGCTTGATGCCCACTGTATGTACTGATGATAAAAAGAACTGAAGGGACAATGGTGGCTATGTTCATTATAAAGACAGCTACTGTAGGCACTGATTCACAGCCATGTGGCTCAGCTCCAACCCGTCACAGCCAGGGATGAATGGGTTAGCATTAGAGGCGCTCTTGCCAGCAACTGTACAGCAACCAGCAAACTCACCCGACCTTTGGAGAGCTTAGGAGGAAAACCAAAGCTTTCAGGATCAACCCGCCTGGTCACAGGAGGACATGCAAACTCCGCACAGACAGCGTCGGTAGTGGGCATCAAACCTGGTCCACTGGAGTTGTGAGACATTGTATTGTGAGTGTTTGACAGCCATTGACCTGTACTTGCTGGAATTTAGAAGAACGAGGGGCGACCTCATTGAAGCGTACAGAATAATGAAAGGCCCAGATAGAGAGGATGTAGAGAGGATGTTTCCACTAAACATAGAAACAAAGAAACATAGAAAATAGGTGCAGGAGTAGGCCATTCGGCCCTTCGAGCCTGCACCGCCATTCAATATGATCATGGCTGATCATCCAACTCAGTATCCCGTACCTGCCTTCTCTCCATACCCCCTGATCCCTTTAGCCACAAGGGCCACATCTAACTCCCTCTTAAATATAGCCAATGAACTGGCCTCAACTACCTTCTGTGGCAGAGAGTTCCAGAGACTCACCACTCTCTGCGTGAAAAATGTTTTTCTCATCATTACTAGTGGGAGAGTCTAGGACTAGAGGTTACAGCCTCAGAATTATAGGACATTCCTTTAAGAAGGAGATGAGGAGGAATTTTTTTAGGCAGAGGGTGGTGAATCTGTGGAATTCATTGCCACAGACGGCTGTGGAGGCCAAGTCAATGGATATATTTAAGGCAGATATAGATAGATTCTTGATTACTACAGGTGTCGGGGGTTATGGGGAGAAGGCAGGAGAATGGGGTTAGGAAAGAGAGATAGATCAGCCATGATTGAATGGCAGAGTAGACGATGCGCCGAATGGCCTTATTCTACTATCTCATGACATCATGACCTTCTGAGCCCTCCTGCCCGAGGGATTTCCCACCTACCTTCAACTGGAAAGAGTGCAGGGAAGATTTATGAGGATGTGTAGGGCTTTATTCCTTGGAGCGCAGGAGGGTGAGGGGTGTATACGATCATGTTGGGAATTGATAAGGTGAATGCACAGAGTCTTTTGCCCAGAGCAGGGGAATCGAGAACCAGTGGACACATGTTTGAGGTGAGAAGGGCAAGATTTTATTGGAACCTGAAGAGTAACTTTTTCACACAGAGGGTGGTGGGTGTATGGAACGAGCTGCCAGAGGAAGTAGTTTGAGGCTGGGACTATAACAACATTTAGTTTAGTCTAAGGTACACACAAATGCTGGAGAAACTCAGCGGGTGCAGCAGCATCTATGGAGCGAAGGAAATAGGCAACGTTTCGGGCCGAAACCCTTCTTCAGACTTAGTTTAGTCTATACTGGTTTAGTATATTATTGTCACGTGTACCGAGGTACAGTGAAAAACTTTTTTGTTGCGTGCTATCAAGTTAGCGAAAAGACAATACATGATTACAGAATCAAGCCGTCTCTGCATCAGGGGGCGGTGGAGGCCAGTTCTCTGGATGCTTTCAAGAGAGAGCTAGATAGGGCTCTTAAAGATAGCGGAGTCAGGGGGTATGGGGAGAAGGCAGGAATGGGGTACTGATTGGGGATGATCAGCCATGATCACATTGAATGGCGGTGCTGGCTCGAAGGGCCGAATGACCTACTCCTGCACCTATTGTCTATTATCCTTTGTGTATAGATACAGGATGAAGGGGATAAGGTTCAGTTCAGCTTAATTTCATTCAGTTCAGTGTGGAAGCAGGCCCTTCGGCCCACCGAGTCCGCACCGACCAACGATCACCAGTCTGAAGAAGGGTTTCGGCCCGAAACGTTGCCTATTTCCTTCTCTCCATAGATGCTGCTGCACTCGCTGAGTTTCTCCAGCATTTTTGTCTACCAACAATCACCAATACACTTGTGGTGCCTTCACGCCCACGTTGGTTTTGCGTACAGCCTGTCACCGTTGGCAACTGGCCAGCAGCCTCAAGACAAGGCCCAACCACAAGAGCTCAGTAATAACTCCAAGGTCAGACGCACTAATTTACCTTATCTACACACGGGTTATGATTGGTGAGAATGTAGGTAGAAGAGGCTTGTGGAATAAACGTGACACAAGGCGTCTGGCTCAGCTCAGTGGCGTTTGTTTTATGCTTTCTGTCGTGGGATTCAGTAGATCCCACACACACTAGTTCCATGTTACCCCAGTTTTGCACCTTACACACTAGTGGCAATTTCTACTGAAACCCAATTAGCCGACAAACCAGTCGGAAGGAACTGCAGATGCTGGTTTACACCGAAGATAGACACAAAATGCTGGAATAACTCAGGCAGCATCTCTGGAGAGAAGGAATGGGTGATGTTTCGGGTCGAGACCCTTCTTTGAGGTGACTGCATTGTGTGCTGTTCCCATCCCACTGTTACTCACACGAGCTCATTCCTGCCCGTCCCTCTCTCTCCCGAGACCTTGCCCAGCCTCGATCCCTTCCTCAGATTCCTAACCACCATTCCATCCCGATCCTGATCTCGGATGCTGTCTGTGTGGAGTTTGCACGTTCTCCCCGTGACAGCGGGGGTTTTCTCCCATGCTCTGGTTTCCTCCCACACTCTGAAGACTTGTAGGTTTGCTGGCTTTGGGAAAAATTGTCAATTGTCCCTAGTGTGTGTAGGATAGTGTTAGTGCGCGGGGATCGCTGGTCGGCACGGACTCGGTGGGCCGAAGGGCCTGTTTCCACGCTGGATCACTAAACTAAACTAAATTTATATCTGGGAACTTTGCATCCTGTTGCATCGCCACTTCGGCACCATTGATGCTGACTGGGCATGGACTCCACAACAGTTCCAGTGTGTTCTCACCAAATGTCTTCATAACTCAAGCACAACTTCCTTACTTTTGTATTCAGTTCCCTGGTGGGAATGATCATCCTTCACTTTCTGAATTACTGAACATTTCTTCTACATTTGCCTTTTGCAAATCCTGCACTAACACACACACGCACGCACACACATGCACACGCACACACATGCACACGCACACACATGCACACGCACACACACGCACACAAGCATGCATGCACACTCATACACACACGCGCACACACGCACACTTACATACACTCACACGCATACACACATGCACGCACACATGCATAATCACACACACACGCGTGTGCACTCACTCACTCACACACAAACACTCACTCACACACACGCATGCACACATAAACACACGCACGCACACGCATGGACACACACACACGCACGCAAACAAGCACACACATGTGCACATGCACTCACTCACACACTCACACTCACACACACTCACTCACACACATACATTCACACTCACTCTCACACACACGTACTCACACACACACACACACACACACACACACACACACACACACACACACACACACACACACACACTCACACACACACACACACACACACACACACACACACACACACACCACACACACACACACACACACTCACACACACACACACACACACACACACACACACACACACACACACACACACACACACACACACACACACACACACACACACACACACACAGATCCATCTGCTTTTCACAACTCTGCAATCTATCACTATTTAACATAGAACATACAACAGTACAGCACAGGAACAGGCCCTTCGGCCCACAATGACTGTGCTGGAAATGATGCCCAGACCAAATTTAATTCAAATACTGAGCGCTGGAGGAACTCAGCAGGTCCGACAGTATCTGTGGAAGACATGGATAGGCAGAAGTGATGCCGTTGAACAAATCTCTGCCTGCACGTGATCCATATCCCTCCATGCCCCGCATATCCATGTGCCTATCTAAAAGCATCTTTAATGCCACTGTCGTAGCTGCCTCCGCAAACACGCCTGGCAGGGCGGGTTCTAGGCACCTACTGCACCAAACAATTTGCCCTACATATCTCCTTAATGCAGTGTGGGAGTGGGGCTGGAGGGGGGACTGTGCCAGGC